>NW_015390172.1:57407-76322 GCF_001527695.2 Protobothrops mucrosquamatus
TCTTTTATCTCTTTTGTTAATTTGTCCATCTCAGCACAGTCCAGGATTTTCTTTATCACTTCTTCCTCTGATGGTATATTCTCATTTTTCCAGAACTGTGCGTATGCTATTCTTGCTGCCGTTGTTGTATGTAGAATTAAGTACCGTATTTCTTTACTATATTTTCTGTTTAAAATACCCAGCAAAAAGATCTCTGGTTAGATTTTCTTGTCGAGGTCAGCATTATGTACCCTTACTGGGAGGAAGTATTCCATTACTACCACCATTAAAATAGCAACAGTTTTCCATTTCTGCTGTACGGAAGCCACTGAAAGCTGCAAAGCTTGGATTGGATAACGATATAAAATCAAAACAAGTTAGGAAGGAAACAGATCCTTAAGTTTTAAAACTAAGGCCACAAAAGACATTACCTGAGATCTGGTGGTTTTTGTTTATTAGGAGTGGGAATTCAAGGTATAACTCATCCACTAGAACACAGTTTTCAGTCCCCTTAGATTTGGTAGAAAAGATCTAGTCCATTGTCCACTGCTGTATTCGGTGGCATTTCGATATGACTAAAATATTACCTTCCTTTACGCTGAAACTGGTAAGGAAGCTTAGAAGACCTTCTACAAAAAGCCTGAATGAAAATATTACCTACATTTGCATATGATGAGAACAGCATCAGGAAACTCTCAACTCTACCCAAACATAATTAAACCCAGTGCACTGAACAAAATTTCACACAACAATGCCACCATCAGAAAGATTACAGGTAAACAAGAACTGCTGAATTAAAAATGATCAGCACATCTTTAGCTCCTGGTTTATAACTTTGTATCAAGAGAGCAAAGACTGTGGAAATTATATTTGTGCAGAAGAGGACACTGGGAAACAAATATATATCTCAGCAAGTTAAGAAAATATGTGCTGTATTCAACCATCTTTCAGGTGGAAAAGTCTAGAGGATTTTGTTACACTTTTGGAAAAGTTTAGGAAGGGTCAGTTAATATTTGGATAGGAAACCATCAGGAATGTAAGCAATGGATTAAACTGGGAAATTTACACACACACACACACATAAATACACACCCTGGACAAAGGCAATGCTAAGCTATTTCTATATAACTGCCAAGCAAAAACATTAGTTTCCCCATGATATAAACACTGAGGGCCTAATTCACCTCAGGGAATTCTTTATTTTTATCATAAATTACGTAATTACCACTAATTGTATCTTTAACCAAGCTGTCTGTATTTTTCATTAGTTCAGTTCTTTCAAAATCAATTCCTTTCTTCCTCAGGGATATTTCTTGAGAAGCAATATTCTTCAGCGTAATTTTTAAATATTTTTACGAGAAGGAATATTTTTTAGCATCTTTAATTTGTGGCACAATGTAATTTGTTGGTGGAAATCACGTACTTTAGACGTTAAAGAAGGTTGACGTATGTTGAAAAACGTTTGATAGGGAACACATATGTAATTGTTCCAGGCTATCCCTAAAAGAGAATTGTTCCCATCTGTAGTTATTTTATTTTGTAAAGGAAATGATTTGTTTTATTGCTGGGTTAGAGCTCCCCTTGGTGGCTAATTTGCAGAATGCACAAGGAATTCAGAAGCTGAATACAGAATGTGTATTGGCTATTTTCAGATCAGGTATCTATTTAAAACAAAAGCCTCTTTATCAACCAAAATTTTGTGCACATTGTCTAGAAATTAAAAATCATTTTGTCCTCGGTTTTATTCTTCTACTGCTTTCCACAGGGCAGAAAACTCTTGATTACTTTTGAATCACTGCCTAGAGTCTCAGCAGATATTGAATAAAGGACACCATCAGTTTTATACAATCTTTGATAGAAGAAATATATCTGAAAATTGACACAAGAAAATATGTCAGTTTTCAGCCTTCTTAATTCGCCATTCCTGGTGCAATTGATCTTGGATACATCTGAAAGTGTACATAATTATGAGATTCCTTAAGTAGATCACTTCTGTGATTTCACACAATTAATTTAATGAGGGTGCCTTTTTAATGTAGCAAAGATTTTGGGTTACTAAGGATAAACATGGAATTTTTATTTACTTATTTATTATGGCAAAAGAACAAATACACCTTCCTATGCTCCTATAAAATTACTTGTTGGTTATAAAACCATCTCAATCACCACACTTTAATTCTGAAGGTGTTATCTAAGACTCCAAGAACTTATCTACAGTAGGTCTTGGAGCCCTGGTGCCATCAAATGGAATGAAGGCTTCACTAGAAAAGAAAGAACATCTCCACTTCCTGTCTTTTAATGAAACAAAGGGAAGTTGAACACTCCAGTTGTGTGTCAGTCACTCACAAAGTTAAGCATAAGAGGAACCAACCATATCTTTAGGCTGACAAGGTTCTCTTTAAGCCAAGGTTTTTGGCATCTTGCCCAGATATGGTAGGTGAAATATCTGGATTGGCAAATTTTCACCATGAAATGAGATGCGAACAACCTGTTCTAGGCAAATTAGTTTTCATTCTTTGCTTCTGCTACAGTGGAGTAGCCTCTTGATGTTCCTGAGTTGGCTTATCCCCTCTGTAAACACCTTTGTTTCTTAAGGAGACTGTAATCATTACTTCTCTTGACCACACTTTCAGTCTCAGCTGCAACTTTTTGGTAATCTATTCATCAGCCCCACAGTTTGGGGGATGTCAAAAAAGGAAGATTTTCCCTTTGTATGATTTCTGACATAGCAGTTGGGGATAAGCTAGAGAATCTATGTCAAAAAAAAGTAATTATATAGTTTTCTTAGGGAATATTTGAGAATCAGACTTCGATTAACTATTCTCAACATCCATAGCTCCCAAATTTTCGTATCTAAAGTCCTACCAATCAGTTTATTAAACAATAGTGTTGAAAGAAAGACAGAAAGAAAGAAAGAAAGAAAGAAAGAGAAAGAAAGACAGAAAGAAAGAAAGAAAGACAAAAAGAAAGAGAAACTACTTACTTTTTGAGAAGACTATATATATATGTTTCCACTTATTCTGTTACTGCTGCTTTTATTAACTACTCCCAACATCCATAGCTCCCAAATTTTCATATCTAAAGTCCTACCAATCAGTTTATTAAACAATAGTGTTGAAAGAAAGAAAGAAAGAAGAAAGAAAGAAAGACAGAAAGAAAGAAAGAAAGAAAGAAAGACAAAAAGAAAGAGAAACTACTTACTTTTTGAGAAGACTATATATATATGTTTCCACTTATTCTGTTACTGCTGCTTTTATTAACTACTCCCATCATCCATAGCTCCCAAATTTTCATATTTAAAGTCCTACCAATCAGTTTATTAAACAATATGTTGAAAGACAGAAAGAAAGAAAGAAAGAAAGAAAGAGAAAGAAAAAAAGAAAAAAAGACAGAAAGACAAAAAGAAAGAGAAACTACTTACTTTTTGAGAAGACTATATATATGTTTCCACTTATTCTGTTACTGCTGCTTTTATAAGCTACTACAAGCTTTAAGAATATGAACAATTGCAATAATATTTTTTTTCATTATAATTCTAAAGAATAAACTAGAGTTGGTTGGGGTTGAAACAATAATTGCTACTGTATAAATGGTCTGCCCTTAGAATAAATGGGTCTGCAAATAGAATAAAGAATACATCTTTCAGAGGGTGTTCCCACTCTTGCTTGATCTAAATGTCTATGGAGATTCTCACCTTGGGGGTAACTTATTTGACCCCTTTGCAAAGACAGCTCACTAACTATTTCACAAGGAGAGAATTGTGTTCAACCTCCTGAGGCCCCCTAAATCACTGGGAAGGCAATCTCCTTTTCTTATTAGAAATTAGGCTTTTCTGTTGCCACAAGCAGTGCCAGGAATGTCAGCAAGGTACAGTTAATAAAACTCAGTCGCTCAGTCTTTTATTACGGTCAATGACCGGAATTGCACTTAAAAGAAAACAGATATTTAAAAAGAAGAAGATAAAAGCAAACAATAATAACAGGTGATGCACATTAAACAAATAAACAAATAGGCCAAGCTTTGGTCACCATATTATAGTCGCAACCTTCAATTTTTTGACCAATGTCTGAAGACATCTTTGAGCAGAGCTGTGCAGTCTGCCCATTAACCACTTCATTGTATTCACATGCCTTCATTCAAAAAATGATATTGCTGTTCTAAGCATTCTTCCGTGGTCATTTTGTCTTCACACAAAATAAATGTTGTTGCTTTTTTAAATTGTGGACTGCTAAAACTCTTCCTTCCTTCCTTCCTTCCTTCCTTCCTTCCTTCCTTCCTTCCTTCCTTCCTTCCTTCCTTCCTTCCTTCCTTCCTTCCTTCCCTAATTGGCAAAGGTTCTGCTAATGTCTTCTAGCCCAGGTGAAAGTAAAAGTTTTTTTTTGTTTTTACTCTGTGAAATACTTAACCCGTCTCTCCCTCCACCCTCAACTCTTCGTTTCCCCTTCCAGCCCAAGTGACAGGAAGAAAGATAAAACCATTCATTACTATCCCCATCACCACTGAAAGGTGTACATATGAGAGGGAGTTATTGGAATGAGGCTTCTACAACATTTCTTTCAATGGAGACCACTTATCTTAAAGATCTGCCCATGTAAAAGCGACTAGTATTTGCTTTTTTTGGGGCATGGGTTGAAGAGATGAACAAATAAAGGAACTCATCAATCTGGCTGGAACATCTTGCTAGCATTGTTAGCAAAGCTTACAAAGAGAAGGCATTTATTTATTTTATTAAATGTATACCCTGCCTGTCTTATTGTCAAGCAACTTTCCAGATTCCAGTTTCTTAAGACAGTTGCTTTCAACTAATTTCAACCCAGAAAGCAAGCAAACAAGCTGCTATTGCAAAGAAACACGTTGCAGAGATTATTAATTCTTTCCTTTTTTTTTTTTTTGCCAAATTGTCAATTCCTTTTGATTAGGATCCTCAACAGATGACTGACTGATGTGAATTTCTCTCATCTCTTATGTTTTTTCTCAGTGTCCCTTTCCAGATCTGGAGAAATGAGTCCCATCTGATCTGTGAAACACTCTCATCCCATATGGGAAGGATCTATAAATAATGAAAGGAACAGAAAACATATGAGAATGTAAAGGTAATTTTTGACAAGTACAAATAATGTGCTACCTTTTTTTTTAAAGCATCAGTTCATGGAGGAAAGCATGATGAAATTATTCACCACACCAAAAGCTCTACGACCATGTAAAATTGTCATGCCAGTAAATTAGCATAGCTAGAAATCTTCCTTATGAAATTTCAGTACAATCTGAGAAGTAGTATCAGTGTATTATTGATTTATGCATACAGAATCCATATTTACATATGTAAGCAGGATCTGTACGAATAGGAAATACTTCTGTTTAAATGTTTTCATTCCTTTTCTAGTTTGATAGTTTATTTAATTTCCTTGATAAGTACTTAGATCAGAGGATCATTCAGAGCTTTGCAGAAATTATTGATCAACTCTGAATTATTACTAGGACAAAACTAATTCTAGGAAGTTTTCCAAGTAGGGCAAATAAATTGTTAGAGTTTTTCCGTGTTCCATGCTTTACTTATTCAGTAAACACATTGTTCCTTCCCCCCCCCCCCTTCAAATCCTTCAAGAATACAACTCAAGCAATAGTTTTTGAAGTCAAATGAAAGTTGTTCATAGAGGCAATTTATCTCCAGGGGATAGCAATTTTTGGACAGGTATTTAACAATAAAAAATATAAGGTCCTACAGGGCAGATGCACATTGTCTTATGCAAGCACATAAAGTTGCTTAAAATGTATAATTCAGCCATAATCTAATACCTGTGCCAACTTCAGAGCTACTGACTATAACTAAAAAAATAGGGAAACGTGCCCCAGAAATCTGCAGCCAGGATTTGATTTATTGCTTCTGTGATAAGACACATTTGGATAGAAAATATATAGCTGGAGTTACTCAGTAAGTCATGGAAC
Organism: Protobothrops mucrosquamatus; assembly: GCF_001527695.2. NCBI lineage: Eukaryota > Metazoa > Chordata > Lepidosauria > Squamata > Viperidae > Protobothrops > Protobothrops mucrosquamatus. Next base: position 63,333 of record NW_015390172.1, read on the forward strand.
AAGAACAGTATTATCAAAAACCACGTGTGATTTATTGCTTTTCCTTTAACACTGTTTTCATAGTCAGGATATTTATCCCTTTAATCATTTATCCTTTAAGAGGCGTTCAGATGATTTAAGCAAAGAACAAAGGATTCTCATTTTAGCTATTATTTCAAAAATAAAAAGGTTGTCATTGTTTAAAATTGGTTGGATATTCATTTGATAAGGAACGTCTATGGAGATTCTCAGTCATCCAGGTCTTGGTAGTCCCAAAGGTGCTTTTTTTCAAAAAGCTTCTTGGTTGAGAAGCAAAATGTCTTCAACAAAAAACGAAGTCTAATTGCCTTTTGAAAAAGCACCTTTGGAACATTTGATAAGGAATGTTTTCATTCCTGACCAATGTTTAACAGAATTTAGGCAAAGACATATTACTGACCGAATGGAATTTGTACAGTCCAGAAATTGTCTTGATCACAGTTTTAGACACTTTACTATCTTTCAGTATCAACTAAGGAAATTGGACATTTTCATAGCTAAAGGTCTACTTAAGAAAGCATGCTAAATGCAGAGAAAAATGTCTTTTCTTAGAATCTAAAAATAGAACATCTCTTATTTGATTTTTATGATGACAGCTGTTATAAAAGAGTCACTATAAAGAGTTCCTGGGGACAATCTCTGCATGGAGAAACAGATTTCAGTCACCATTATACTTGTGTTCTTAGTTTGGGGAGCCCACCTGCTTGGGCCATCTCTATGATAGTCCATTTACCACTTCTTGAATTCAAGAACATCCTCTCTCATTCCCAGCCCTCGGAAAATGCACCTGACATTCCAGCTTCAAGTCAATATTGCTATTTTTGTTATCCATGTTGTCATAAGTCCTTCAAAGTAAGTGATCTCCAACACTTTGTTCAGTCCTAATAGCAGACCCCGCTCTGATTAGTTGAAGGTTTTTTTTGGGGGGGGGTTCCCCCTGCGCTTATGTGAATACAGCTCAGTTTGCAACAATAGGACGAGAAAAGTTGATGGTCAGAGAAACAGCTGCTGGTGGTCATGTCTAGCATTATGTTCAATAGTTCTTCTTCCAGAACCACTTCAGTTCTAATGGCATGGGTCCAGGTTACTTGAGGAATCATCTTACTCCACTGGGATTGGCTTGTCCCACTCATATCAGCAGAGGAGGCATGCCGTGGGTCCCTTCAGCTTGATTATTCTGGCTGGCTGGGTCCAGGAAGAGGGTCTTCTCTGCTGTTGCTCCTGCCATCTGGGAGAAGAACAAGAGATGGTTGATCCAGTAACAACAGATCTCACCCCCCCACACCACCCTCGCCCTCTCCATATGTCCTTAGATTTTCATATTTAGTTTTAATTTATTTATATTTTAATATATGTGTATAGACATATTTTAATGACTGTAAATTGCCCATTTACCCTATGGTAAGATGCGCAGCTAATGTTTTTTTTAAAAAAATAAATAATGGCAGTAGGGAAAAGCTATGAAGTTTCTTTGTGAAGCTCAAATCACATCTTTAAGCTGAAGCATTTTGGAGTCAATCGGTTGAATGCTTGTTTGATCAGTAACACTGAAACCAATCAATGAATTTATCATTCATAACACATCTATCAAACACCTAGTATGTGTAGCTATACATAGATTAGCTACAACCAGGATGGTATGGGAAAAGCACAACACATGTTGGCCAAACAATGCTTACAGTAGGCACAGAGAAATGGCCAACAGCATCCAGGCTTTTTTTCATTTTTATGCCAGTAGTGTCCAAACAACATTCCATTTTATTAGATGATTTTAGTAATTATGAAAAATTGATGTAGCTTGGGAATAATTAATGCAGAGTTGCTGGGTTCATTAGAGAACAGATGCTGCAATTAACTGAATTTTCTTTCAAAGCAATAATGGAATGTTATGCAAAAGCTGAGAATCCTCGTCATTTCATTTGCAGAAACCAGTAATTCCATGGCTTTGGAATGTCACATTGAAAAGAATAGTCTGTGGAGGTCTGCACATCGAAGGGGTCATGTTTCTATATATGTTGATTATATGGAATGGCAATCAGATGGAGGAATATATGCCAATGAGAGAAGCAACCTGGAATTAAGGAGATACTTTCTGACAGTGAGGGCAATCAACCAGTGGAACAGCTTATCCCCAGAAATCGTGGGCACTCCATCACTGGAGATTTTCGAGAAGAGACTAGACATTCACCTGTCTGAGATGGTATAGGTTCTCCTGCTTGAGCTGGACTAGAAGACCTCCAAGGTCCCTTCCAACTTCTATTCTATTCTATTCTATTCTATTCTATTCTATTCTATTCTATTCTATTCTATTCTATTCTAAATTCTGTCCTATCCTATTCTATGTTTCAGTAGATCAGCTAAATAAAATTGCTATCAGCAAAAGATCATAATCACACATCAGTTTGGGGAAGTCTACACTTTATAAAAACATCTAAGCTTCCATTTAACTATAACATTTGCAATTCTAAAGTATGTTCCTGAGAGTCTGGAAAATAAATAGCAAGGTTCTTTCTTGATTTCCAAGTATACGATATACAAGAAAAAGTGCTTTTTCTATGTTTATATCTCCTGCTCCATAGAATGATTTTGAAAATCAGATTAATCTCAATTACTCGTCAGTAAGTACTGGGCATTATTCCATAGCAACTGTTTTCAAAAACTGTTTCCTTTCTTCCTCCCTTCCATTCAACCATCACTTGACATAGCAACCCACCAGCGCAAGGAGGCATACACTTAAAACAACATATAACAATTGTAAAGCAAAGTTCACCAATTCCACATCAAAAACAATAAAACAATAAAAGTGGGTCAGTTCAAAAGACCACCTGATCTGATGCCTGGGAGAGAAACAAAGTCTTCAAAGCCTTACAAAATTCAAGGTTGGGGCTGCATGGAAGAGTGAAATTGCATTTAAAAAAAAAAAAACATAATATCTCCAGATCCAGGAGGCTTCAATATTCATAGTCACTTGCTAGGGTTGAGCTGAGACTGTCCTTTGTCACCCAGTCCCCAAAGCATCCAGACACCGAGGCATCCTATCCCTGTCACAGATCACCAGTTTTCATAACCAATTTATTCTGACTCAATTGTATTTTATACATAGATGTTGTACATACATTCAAGGTCAGCAATTAGAGATATTATTTTCAAATTCATATCAGAGTCATTGTAATTGTTCATTCCCAGTAGGAGTGAGTAAATAGATATTAATTTGTCACTGAATGAGTTAATGACTTCACTAAAATACACATTCCTTCAGGCAGTCCAAAGACAATAACTATTTTGCTACACAACATGATGAAATACAGAAGTATTTCCAAGAGAAACCAGAAATAATAGATCTCAAAACAATTTAACGAATGATCAGCAGGTGTCATGTTTTGTAGGAAAAAAAAAAACTTTGGTCCATTTCAACTGCACTGAAAATTCCAATTCAGGAAATAATTTATGCTTGTCATAACAAATGAATATAAACAACAATAGCTGTGCAAATATACCAAGCCTGATCCTTCCCTTTCCCTTTCCCTTTCCCTCCCCTCCCCTCCCCTCTCCTCTCCTCTCCTCTCCTCTCCTCTCCTTCCTCTCCTTCCTCCCCTCCCCTCCCCTCTAATTCATCCATTTATAACTCATATATTAACTTTTAGTTTCAGCACCCTGCTGAAGCATATGTGTTTTCCACCTCCCTTGTGTATCTTGAGATTAGATAGTTGTGCTGAGACTTTGTATTCCACAGCCTTGTTCGGGTGGTAGATTTATTAGTAGATATACTCACATACTTTCCATGGAGATACAGGAGTTCAGGATCTTATGTAGTAATGAAATGCTCCAGGGAACGTACAACATACAGAGAGTCTTTGTTAAGCTATAAAAGCTTTATTAGATAAAGTTTGCCAGCGGTTTCAAAGAATTGAAGTGCTAAAATCCTATGGTGAAATTTCTTAAAATGAGATTCCTTACAGCTCTCTTTCAATATCTTGCCAATACTGTCCATCAAACATTCGTTTCCAAGTGACATTTATTTTTTGTGTGTCCTGATGCATCACGAGTATTATCTTTGATAGCTATCATTCTGAACATAGTTTGATCTTGTTTCTTTGTAACCTGCTGCATGGTAATTATTTGTAATTGCTGATGTCCACATTTAGTCTGCTGACTTCCTTGTTTTTTTTACCCTCCTCCACATATCCACATTTTTTTCCTACAGGTCAAATTCCATTTATCTACTTACCCAATATTTTATTCCATTTAGCAAGCCCCTTCTAAATTGTTTAAGGCTTCCTTGTGGACATAACTCGTGGATTGAGAATTTCTGTATACACCTTGAATACAATAGACCAGGGCTTTTCAACCTTTTCACCCATTGTACCACTTTTAGGATATGGCAACATCCGAATACCACCAGTCGCCTAGCAAGGTGTCAGAAACTTGATGACCAAAAAAAAAAAAAAAAGGAAAAAAAGTGATTAAGTACAGGTAGTCCTCGACTTACAACAGTTCGCTTAGTGACTGTCAAAGTTACAATGGCACTGAAAAAAGTGCCCCCCAAGCCACAGCCGAGCAAGAAACCTGCCTGCCCACCCAGTGGCGCTCTTCCTCCTGTCCGAGGTGAGCATTTCTGTTGAGGATTGGCAGTGGGGGTGGGGTGGGGGTGTTTGGTTTTTATTTCCCTCCCGTCTGCTGGGTGGTTGCAGCAGGTTTGGTCACTTCACATGACCCTGGGACACTATGACCATCATAAATATGAATCAGTTGCCAAGCATCTGAATGTAAATCACAAGACCCTGGAGATGCTGCAACATTCCAGCTGATCAGCGCTTCTTCTGGGCTCAGCAGCACTGCTTTCCAGCTGATTGGTGCTTCTTCAGGTCTCAGCAGAAGCACCAGGATCAGCGCCGAGCTCCAGCTGGAGCCTGGCGCTGATCCTGGCATTTCCACTGAGCTCTGACAGCCCCTAAGAAGCACCGATCAGCTGGAAAGCGGCACTGATCCTGGTGCTTCCGCTGAGCCCTGACAGCCCTGCAGCTCCAGCCATCTCTCACTCAGGCTTGTGCGGTGCTGCCATTGGTTCAGCTCATTCCCCTCCCCGCTACCACTTTTCTAGGATGGTCGCGTACCACCTGCCAGGTGCCAATGTACCACAGGTGGTACCCGTACCACTGGTTGAAAAGCCCTGCAATAGACTTCATTGTTACCCCTGGAAGAATACAAGTTTATCCCTGGTAAATCAGGGCTTGCACTACTACCTTAAACAAACCTACAGATTCTTTAATTAGAGGAAAGGAAGAAAAAAAAAGGAATAGATTGCAATGCCCTGTTTTGTTCTGTTTTTTTCAGTTACTACACCTCTCCTTAGTAATGCAGAAATTTGAAGCAATTAGCAATGTACTTCAGTTTGTTGTGTTTCTGCTATGGGAAACTAATGATGATTAGTAGATTTACTGATAGGGGTAACTTATCTTTAAGTTTTCCCTGCAATCTTGATCAGTCTGCAGGAAGAATCCTTAGGCTTCTCTGTTCCTCCCTGTCCTAGAGCAAGCTGCTTCTTTCTCAGTGAGTCTGCTGGTAACTTATAGATTTTCTGCTATTAAAAACAATAAATCAGGTAAAGTAGAACCATTTAAGTAAAGTAAAGCTTATCTCAATTTCTCATGTAAGCAGTGAGTCATCTTAATCAATGTTTTCACTTCCAATTTAAGCAAGCGTAATGCACACCCAGAGTGTTTGATAGAAAATTACTAACAACACAAAAGGATTTTATCTTTCTTTCTAAACGAAGAAGTGCTGCAGGTGTATTTGGTCCTATGGTTCTTTTATTCTTTCTTCTCCACTTCAAAATCTTATCCCTTTCTCAGAGGGAAAAAAGAAAGAAAGAATCAGCCTCACTTCTAACACTTTATGTTGTTCATTCTAGCACTAATGTCTTACTACTTTCTAACAAGTTTCATGTGGCATCTAAAAATAAGTTCATTTGCAATTCATTAGCATCAGAGAAGTCCTGCCAAGACCTGAAGTCATAATATAATGAGCCCTATGAGATATAAAGTATATGGTAAATGAAAGATTGGCAGACAAAACTAAGAAAGCTATTTTACCAGAATTTACAGTAATTTATCACTGAACAGATTTGCTTTATATACAATTTATATCTATATGACTGATCTTAAAAGTGTCAAACTTGGGTTGAATAATGGATCATGGTTATGTCTAAGAGGGAGAAAACATAATAATTCTGACTGTAACTGCTATAATGAAGGTCAGAAGACCTTACTTTAACTACCTTTTTATTTTATTTCTTTTAAGTGTATTGTTTCCTGTAGTTTTTTAAAAATTTTAAATTCATTTCTTGTTTTTTATTCAAGCGAACATTCTCAATAAAAATTACATATATAAAAATCAAATACTTGTGTCATTTCTGTTACACTCTACTTATTATTATCTCTGTGTGATATACGGCCAACATACATAGACACAAACTTACATGGTGGATTCAAATCATTATCCCATGTGCTCTAATCTGTTCTGCAGAGTTTTCTCCACCAAGCCTAAGCAAGATTTTGGCAAAAGTCTTTTCTGGCAAATGATGGTATGTCAGGCAGTGTCCTAATGATGGCTTAATAAAAAAATTCTGCTCTGCTCAATTTTTTTTTTAAAGAAGGTTTGCCACACATTTGGCAAACTCAGAAGATTCTGGGAGAGGATTTAAATGTAGTTTACCAATTCCTGAATTATTTTGACTAACAAAAGATCTCCAGAATTTAAAATGGAAATTTGCCAGCTCTCCATGACACCCTGCATCTTTTTTTGCATTGTTGCACGTGATTCTCTTCTTCAGCTAAATAAATGTATTTGATTTTATTTCAATTCCAGGAATTCTGAAAAAAAAAATCTAAGCAGAGAACTATAAATGATTTTCTGAACTTTGCCAAGCACTTGTCCAACTAACACTTCTGTGTGTATACTAAAAAGTACACACCGTGTACATGGTTTACTGGATCACACACCATACACACACAAAACTTGTGGGTGGGTGTTTATATATGTTTATGTATGTGTATGTATGTATGTATATGTATGTGTATGTATGTATGTATATCCTTAATTATATTAAAAACACAAATCCTGGGTATACACATGTCATGAAAACGGTAAACAAATCCGAACACCAGGATAAAATATAAACTGTAGATTAAACAGTTTTTGTTTATATTTTATCCTGGTGTTCAGATTTGTTTACCATTTTCACGACACACATATATATATAGTATGTGTGTTCCAGTAAAATCTTATGATTCATATGCTTTCCACTAAAATTTCCCAATACTAGCTGTTGCCTTATGCTAATAGTTTACACCTTTAGATAGATAACAATTTTAATATTTTGCAAGACAGAATTCATGGCTTCCCATCTAAAGACATGGTACAAATGAGAAATATTATAGTAATTTAAAAATTGCATGTAAAAAAATTGCAATAATCAAATTAGTAAAAAATATACAAAGGATATTAAGACAATAGCCATACATATACAGTGCATTTTACCTATCCATTGTATATCCATCTTAGAAAATGTCAAGACTAAAAAAAAATAAATAGGTAGGATGATTATTGATCCTCATTGTAGGATCAATAAATGTATGCAAAGTCAGCTGAACTTTCATCAAGGGAAATTCCCAGGTCTGTATCTTGACATGTTGCAAAAGAAGAAAAGAAAAAATATTTATGATACCTTCCAATTCTGTATTCTCTAACTGGGTGACAGACAGGAACTGTAACCTAGACAGCAATACATAGAATAGAATAGAATAGAATAGAATAGAAGACTTGGAAGGGACCTTGGAGTTCATCTAGTCCAACCCCCTGCTCAGGCAGGAAACCCTATACCATTTCAGACAAATGATTGTCTAATCTCTTCTTAAAAACTTCCAGTGTTGGAGCATTCACAACTTCTGGTGGCAAGTTGTTCCACTGGTTAATTATTCTAACTGTCAGGAAATTTCTTTTTAATTCTAGGTTGCTTCTCTAATGACCTGGTGGTCAACTGTATCCTTTTGGATCAACATCAGTGTAAGGCCACTAAAATATTCAGAATTTGACAAAGTGTCACTTAAGTTGAATTTCTGCCTCAAAGCCTAATTGATAAAGACCAAGAAGGCCATTAGAAGACAAACAATCAATTGTAAAATGGCAATACTCTCAAGGACTTTAGATAACAAACAAATGATAACTTGCACACAAAGAATGATCTAAGGTGGGTTTTTTTCAATGAAGGCCAAATAAGAACATGCTTTAAATGCTTTGGAAATTATCCATGGTTAAATATCCATAGTTAAATAAAGTTCTTCAGGTAGATAATATATTGTAAGACAGAAAAATGGGTAGAAGGGTAAGAAAAAAGGAAAGAGGGAGATTAAGCAGCAGGAAACAGCCTTGCACAGTTCAAATTTATTTATTTTTCTTTATTTATAAAGATAAATACATTCAAATGCAGAAATAGAAGAACATAGAAAGAAGAATAGAGAAGAATTGGTGGAAGGAAAGGAATGAACAATATTTGCTATTTTATTAGATTAAAATATTTCAAACCCTCATCTGAAAGAAACAGAGACATAGCCTGTTCCTAATTCAGTGGTAAAATGGTGCCAATATAAAATGAAAAGTGGAGTTAAGTTTGGGGCTGAATACTAACCTAAAAAAAAAGCCTGTTTTTCTTCTCGTAGGTGATGCAAATAACTATCCAAATATTTTGAATTATTTTTTTGAACTAGAATCCCGTTCCTTCTCAGGGATCTTGCAGATATTTATGTTCATAGTTGCCTAGCTCTCAGTTCATTTTGAAGCCAACAACAAAGTGATCTGGAAGAATTCTGATATTAATCAAAAAGTCAGATAACGATTGAGCAGGAGTAGATTCTAAACAGTAGCAGACTTTAAGAGCAAGAGGCAACTGAAGATCCATTTGCCGATGCACAGAACTGAGTAGGTGTTCCTTAAAGAACAGATGACATTGAATAATATGACAGGCATGAATAATTGTCTGTCTCTTTTCATCTAATCCCTACTAGATGAAAGATGAGATGGTGTCAACAGTTAAAAAAAAAAGAGACCAGGGAATGGTCCAATGATCCATGGAGAAGAGATACAATAATCATTGAGCCCAGTGATAAGTTTTAAATCTCCTCACTAATATGACGACGAAGGGTGGAGAGAAAACAAAAAAGGGCAGGACAACAACACACACACACACACACACACACACACACACACAAGCTCCATGCGCTATATGTTATAACCTCTCCCAGACATAATTGTGAAATGGATGAGGACAGCAATAAATTAGAGCAGGGCTTTTCAACCAGTGGTACGGGTACCACCTGTGGTACATTGGCACCTGGCAGGTGGTACGCGACTATCCTAGAAAAGTGGTAGCGGGGAAGGGGAATGAGCTGAACCAGTGGCAGCACCGCACAAGCCTGAGTGAGAGATGGCTGGAGCTGCAGGGCTGTCAGGGCTCAGCGGAAGCACCAGGATCAGTGCCGCTTTCCAGCTGATTGGTGCTTCTTAGGGGCTGTCACAGCTCAGTGGAAATGCCAGGATCAGCGCCAGGCTCCAGCTGGAGCTCGGCGCTGATCCTGGTGCTTCTGCTGAGCCCTGAAGAAGCACCAATCAGCTGGAAAGTAGCGCTGCTGAGCCCAGAAGAAGCGCCGATCAGCTAGAATGTTGCAGCATCTCCAGGGTCTTGTGATTTACATTCAGATGCTTGGCAACTGATTCATATTTATGATGGTCATAGTGTCCCAGGGTCATGTGAAGTGACCAAACCTGCTGCAACCACCCAGCAGACGGGAGGGAAATAAAAACCAAACACCCCCACCCCACCCCCACTGCCAATCCTCAACAGAAATGCTCACCTCAGACAGGAGGAAGAGCGCCACCTGGTGGGCAGGCAGGTTTCTTGCTCGGCTGTGGCTTGGGGGGCACTTTTTTCAGTGCCATTGTAACTTTGACAGTCACTAAGCGAACTGTTGTAAGTCGAGGACTACCTGTACTTAATCACTTTTTTCCTTTTTTTTTTTTTTTTGGTCATCAAGTTTCTGACACCTTGCTAGGCGACTGGTGGTATTCGGATGTTGCCATATCCTAAAAGTGGTACAATGCGTGAAAAGGTTGAAAAGCCCTGAATTAGAGGCCTCTGATTTAAAGTCCCTTAGTTTAGCCATGAAATAATAATAATTAAAGACATGAGGATGGGGGGAAGAGAGCTTCCAAGACTCAGGACCTCAATAAAAACTCACAACCATCCACATGAACAAGCTTAACTGACACATGCACACACATACACACACACACACACAAACACACAGCCTGGAATTTCTAAGGCTGGAAGAGCTAGGGTCTTATCTTTGCAAACCAGGTTTCAATGAATATTCTTCCCCCGCCCCATCCCCAACAATATACACACATCATCAGTATCAGCATTGCTGAATCCCACAGACACAATCAAAGAAGCAAGAACTAGACAATATTTCAATATGGAGTTTTAGTGTAATAATGAAGAATGTGGTCCTGAATTTTGAAATCCATTATAGGGAACCTCCAGCCCTCTTTTATAAGTAATTTTATTAAGGCAGAACCTCTTTGAATGTTGTGACTCTCTTCTTTCCAACCTTTTTGCAAGCCAGACTAAGTGGCCATTTATGAGATTAGCAAATAAGGAACTCTTCTCCCTCTAACATTTTTTTCCCTGCTGAGGGAACACAACACATGGTATAAAAACAAGGGAGCAACTGGAGAGAACTGTAAGAAGAAAATACTTCAGCACCATATGTTTTATTTTTATCTTGATTTATTTCAGCAAAAGAAATATATGCCTATTTAAGCAAATGTGATGCAAGTAACATTACTGTGTCAGCTGCTCCTCTTCTATGTACGGCAATAAAGGGTTGGGGTTTTTTTTTAGGGTTCTTTTGAATAATGAATTGGAGAATATCAAAAGCACTTGAAGAAAATTGCTTAGGAGAATGCTGTTCAAATAAATAAATAAATAAATAAATAAATAAATAAATAAATAAATAAATAAAATTCATTCATTCATTCATTCATTCATTCATTCATTCATTTACCGCCTCACGTTACCTCATAGAGATGAACTATGACCCAAATTAAATTTTCTCCTCGACGTACTGTGTCTAATCGTCCCTATCTGTCGAAGAATAAGTTCATTTCTTCATAATACCAAACGAAATTTCTTCGTAAAATGTAACGGGACTTCTAAAGGATGCTTTGCTTTCTGGGAAGAAGTTCTTCTGCATTAGGTATACAATGGTGGAGAAAGGTGAGGAGAGAACATCTCAGCTTCCTCCAGCAGCACTGTCAAAAGACAGAAGAACTTTCAGTCAAGTGCCAAGTTGAGGAAAGGCTATAAAAGCAGGATCAATTAATGCAACGTGGCTGCTATATTTCATTTTTGCAAGAGGTCTCACAGAGGAGAAAGGCAGGCATGTGCCCTAACAGAACAGCTTTAGCAGAGTGCTTTATTTCAATCCTTACTACAGTCAAATATTCCTCAAAGATTCATATGGCTTTGCTGGATTACACCTTACTCTCATAATGGTGCAAAAAAGCAAAGATATAAAGACTAAATAACAAGAATAATAGAGTGGATAATGTTATGTTTTCTGTTCAATGCAGCATTGAAGAGGCAGTAGGTGAAAAAGTACTCTGTTTATTTAAAGTCAAAACAGAAACTAACAACCAATGTTCCACCCATACTTATAAACTCAGCCTAAAGGCGGCAACCAATAGGAACACAGTATTCTCCCACTTAAATGCATAATAAGTAGTCTGCAGACAGAAAGTCTGGCTTTGTTGGCCACGTGGCCTGCTAACCGTTTTTTCACAGTTCTCAGCATCTCAATTCTCAGACTTTAACTCAATACATTACAGATAACATGTTGGACTGGGAGCAGGAAGACCAGATTCAATTCATCCGATCAAGTAAGACCAATGACTGTTCTCAACCTTTCCCACAGGGTTGCAGTTATGAGGGGAAACTGAGAAAGGAAATCAGAAAGGAAAGAAATGGATGATTGAATGAATGAATGAAATTGAATAAAGAAATGAACAGCAGAGAACATCAACTTTACCTGAAAGAAATAAAGCAATATAGGATGCTGTCTAAAAAAGCTTATGTAAGAACATTACTATATGTTCAGAGGTATGTTCAGATTATAATACTGACAATTATATTTTAACTCCTTCTTGTTTCCAGTGTAACACTCAATTTCTTTTGTGTATTAGCAAGCACGAGGAAATTTGCACCAAAACATAGGATGCAGATTGCATATATTCTAAACTATGCATTAGAATTTGACACAATTTAATCCTAATAATTTTTTTATAAAGAATGTATAGTATATAAACAGGGAGAAACAAACAGCAAGATCTAGCAGAAATAAAAATTGAAGGATTAAAGGAAATTTATGTGAACCAATATTAGGTATTATTTATGGTCTAAAAATATGTTGATTCAAGGGCAAGTATCATAGCAATAAATGCCAAAGTGATAAAGAACATACTTAAAGGTTTAGACCAAAACTGTAGCCCACCATAAAAGCTGGTAAACAGAATAAATTTCACTATGTTTCATTCATCTATTAAAAGACAGCAAAGGTGACAAAAATATATAGTTTCAAGTTGAAATTGAAACTGAAATTCTGAACTGGATGCAAATTGGAGGAAAGAAAAGCCTGTCCCCCACCTTTAGCTGTGAAGAAAAAGTAAACCATAAAATCCATAAAAACCATAAAATCATTCCAATCTTCCTCTTCAAATTGTGAATTGTTCCTCTTTGCAAAAAAATTAAAAATTAAAATGTTCCTTTTCCTTGATGTCAAATGGTAGCAGCAAGAAGAAGGAAAGTTCCCATCCTCTGTTTTTTTCTGGGTATATATATATATATATATATATATATAT
>NW_015390172.1:78191-95081 GCF_001527695.2 Protobothrops mucrosquamatus
AATAATAATAATAATAATAATAATAATAATAATAATAAAGTTGGAAGGGACCTCGGAGGTCATCTAGTCCAACCTCCTGCTCAGGCAGGAAACCCTATACCATTTCGGACAAATGGCTGTCCAGTCTCTTCTTAAAAACTTCCAGTGTTGGAGCATTCACCGCTTCTGGAGGCAGGTTGTTCCACTGGTTAATTGTTCTCACTGTCAGGAAGTTTCTCCTTAGTTCTAGGTTGCTTCTCTCTTTGGTTAGTTTCCACCCGTTGCTTCTCGTCCTGCCCCTCAGGCACTTTGGAGAATAGCTTGACTCCCTCTTCTTTGTGGCAGCCCCTGAGATATTGGAACACTGCTATCATGTCCCCCCTCGTCCTTCTCTTCATTAGACTAGACATACCCAATTCCAGCAACCGTTCCTTATATGTTTTTTCCTCCAGTCCCCTAATCATCTTTGTTGCTCTTCTCTGCTCTCATTCTGGCATGCATTGTTTTCAATCATACAAAATTTGGTTGTAAATGTATGCATTAGTCAGAAAATGATTTACAAAAAAAACACTGTCATGTTTGTGAATGGTCAATAACCATGTTGGCAGTTAAATGAGGAGTGGGTATACCAGACAGCATGTCAGGGTGTACCAGACAGTCTGGAAGGCATGCAGTTGTGAACTAGCTGCATTATGCATTCCTTCTTGATGGTCATGCTCTTAAATGGTTTTTGTCTTCTCAATATTTCATTCCCATATCAGCTTATCCAGTCCAATCAAGTAGCAGCAGGAATTCTGTCCTTGATAGGGTGGGAAAAGTCTGAATGAAAGGAACTCAATCACAAGCTATTAAACCTCCATCCAATCATAATATCTGGAACAGTAGAAACAATAATGTTGGAACCAGCCAACTTTTCTTGCATACTATTTTGTCCTGGTTTCAAAACAAGATTTTTAAAGTATTTATTTGATTTTGTTCTTGGAATGCTAGAAATGAGACACTTCTAGTTTTGAATGGTTCTAGCTTGTTGTTGTTGATTTGGTTGGGGTATTTTTTGCACATCCCTAGTTAGAACATTATTGAATGGTGATGCACTATGACAGTTACAGTAAGTCATTGCACTATGTACTTGAAACTTTATAGTTTATGAATTCATCAGTCACTATATGATTATACACCTTTTACACTGAAGAGGGTGCTCTACACATATAAAAGTCTTTGTTCAAAAAATGAGTATGCACACATTTCTTTCTCTTAGAAAAAAAGAACTTTTTTGTAACTCTTATTTTTGTATTCATTTGACTGCATGGATCTTTGCAAATGCAATGTGTTTCTATGCCTTTGCCCTTGTGCCCTTTATCTATCTCTCAGCTTTCCTTAAATCATTGATTTGAAACCTGGGGAACTGAATATTGGTCTACTTACAGAGTTATTCCATAATTATGAAAAAAGAATCAGTGAACTGTTTCGAACACTTACAACAGCATTATTTATTGTTTTTTGTAAGTATGAGCCCAAAATTGAATTGAACGCATTTGAACATATTTGATTATGAGTCACCTCAGTCTGAAAAGTGAGAGATTCAGCATTTTGGTAAGATTTAACGTCTGCGGTAAAGGAGAAACATTATTATTCAATGTTTTAATCGTTTTGACACTTTTCCCAAAGAACCAACATTTCCTGACAGGAACAGCCATGATGTTGCCCCCTGCACAAAGAATAATGTTTACCTCTTGAGAACAGTAAATATATATGTTCAGCTATTTATTTCATGCTTCTGACTGAACTTCTGTAACTCCTGGCAAACCTGTACGTAATATATTGCAGAGATGAACCTGGAACAGATGGTAGAAAGGTATTTAACACAATAGGTTTATTAACATAATGTTGCTGCTAAATTCTCTATTATCTTTTCTGTGGGAAGATCTATGGTACCTTCTTGGCCCATCACCTGTGGGCGACTCATCACTTTCTGAATGACAGAGCAGATGATGTCATTCTTCTCCTTATTACAAGGCCATTATTAGTGCACCTCACACTTTTATTTCCCAGGTTTGATCTATCACTGCTGTTTTCCAACTCAAGCTGTCTTAAACCCAAACTCCAGTGCTTTGTTCCATTCTTCTAGCATCCCTTGCTTGATGATGCAGATCATGGCCAATCTATCCCTCCAGCAGCTGTTCATCATGTAGCCATGTAGCTATGATATTCTGGACTGCTGATTGCTATGTTCTCTCATGGTTGGAAGTTGCATTCATTCATTTGTTTGATTGCTTATTATCCTGTATTTGATACAATCCCAAAAGCTCATGTTTCATTCAACCCTTATATCACCCTTTCTGTTTCCGCTCAAGCTGAGAGATGCACGGTCCACTTGCTGTTCAAACTCACAAAACTTCCCTTCCCTTCTCTTCCATTCCTTTCCCTTTCCTCTTTAGAAAAACAAAACAAAACAGAAATATTTGGGTCACATTGCGTGAACATTATTTCTTTGTTTCTGTGAAGCTGAACTATCAGTTTCTGTAGACCTATTGAAGAATATACCCATGTTTCCCTGAAAATAAGACCTGGTCTTATATTATTTTTTTGCTCCAAAAGATGCATTAGGGCCTATTTTCCAGTTAGGGCTTATATTTAGGGAAATAATAATAATAATAATAATAATAATAATAATAATAATAATAATAATAATAATAATAATAATAATAATAATAATAATAATAATGTTGAAAGGGACCTTGGAGGTCATCGAGTCCAACGCCCTGCTCAGGCAGGAACCCTACACCATTTCAGACAAATGACTGTCCAGTCTCTTCTTAAAAACTTCCAGTGTTGGAACATTCACCGCTTCTGGAGGCAGGTTGTTCCACTGGTTAATTGTTCTAACTGTCAGGAAGTTTCTCCTTAGTTCTAAGTTGCTTCTCTCCTTGATCAGTTTCCATCCGTTGCTTCTCGTCCTGCCTTCAGGCGCCTTGGAGAATAGCTTGACTCCCTCTTCTTTGTGGCAGCCCCTGAGATATTGGAACACTGCTATCATGTCCCCCCTCGTCCTTCTCTTCGTTAAACTAGACATACCCAATTCCAGCAACCGTTCCTTATATGTTTTAGCCTCCAGTCCCTTAATCATCTTTGTTGCTCTTCTCTGTACTCTTTCTAGAGTCTCAGCATCTTTTTTACATCGTGGTGACCAAAACTGGATGCAGTATTCCAAGTATGGCCTTACTAAGGTATTGTAAAGTGGTATTAATACTTCATGTGATCTTGATTCTATCCCTCTGTTAATGCAGCCCTGAATACAGTACTGAATGTGTCCATCTGGCTGACAATCTTAACTGGGGCTTATTTTTGGGGTGGGGCTTATATTATGAGTGTCCTGAAAAATAATGCTAGGGTTTATTTTCTGGTTGGGTGTTATTTTCAGGGGAACACAGTAGTATTGAAATAATAGCCTGTTGCATATAGCTCTGATTATTGTAACATCCAAGCATTAATGATACTGTAAGGAAGGGAAGAGGAAAAATGAATAGAAAAGAGATAACGTGGGTAGTGGTGTGTGCTTGTGTGTATGAGTGAAAGCAACCATGTTTCCAATATCCAGAAAAACAAAGGGAAGGGACAGACCTATAAGGAAAATGTGACTCTTAGGAGACTGCTCCAGCTAGTGAGACTTCTGTTTATTGCATGGATTGGAAGGTCCATAATCTGGGTTCACCACTAGTCTAGCCCATTGCCCATCCAGTGAAGCCCATGGAATTTCTGAAGTTTGCTTAAGAAACATCTAGGACCACAAGGGAGACAAACAGCTTAGACACCAATCAAAATTATGATATTTCTGTTCCATAAGTATCAACTAGAAACAGTCCGTTTGATTTTGGCTGGTAGGTACAAACAATTCTTAATAAAATTTAATACTTCTTAAGAAAAAATAATTAACAATGGAAAAATGTTATCTAAATGTTGGGTCAGAGAGAGAAGGAAATATGTTATAAATCATGCATACTAATGTAAGTTCATTTTCTGAATATGAATCCTTCAATAGTCAACATATTGCAGACATTTGCATGCACATAGTAAAAAAAAACTAGTCTTAAGATAATTCAAAAATTTTCAGAACTTAAAGCCAATATGGAAATATTGTTAATGGTTACAGAATATTTATCAACTCTTAAATAAAATATTGGAAAAAAATGAACATTTTAATTGTACAACAAAAACATTGTACATTGTGATTATTTGATACCACTTGCTAACATTTAAAAACTGGCTATCCACGTATTGCTAAAGTGTTGACCTTGTTTTGATTTGCTATGAAGAGAAAATAAAATTTTATTTCTGAAAGTGTATGGTATTCTTTTTTAGTTTTCTTAATTTCCATTTCTGCTTCATGTTTTATTTGATTCTTTGTTCATTCGTTGCCTAGAAATCAGCTGGCATAATCTGGAAGCCAGGAGATACAATAGGTTAATTTGGTTTATCACATATAAATTCTGCCCAGAGAATACTTATATCTGTCTTCTTGAACATCGTATTAAACATCAGCTACAGAATACAATGTCCTAACTTGTGTTTGTGTGGCATCCTGAGTTCAGAATTATTATGTGATGTTGCCAGCGATGTGGATGGAGAACAGGTTGTAATATGAAAGTGGCATTAGCTTCTCATCAACAGCAAATGTAGTTTATATCTCATTTGTTCCTCAGCTTCAGAAAAAAAAGTGTGTCTCTGTTACAGCTTCTGCAGATCGGAAAAAAATATCATCTGCTGCCAGTTTTGTTAGGACTCTACAGACATGCATATGTACAGTAGTTGGTCAGCAGAAAAGTAAAAAAAAAAAAAGCTACACACAGTATCTAATAAATGATCAATACCTGTGGCAGATCTTTTTTTAAAGAAATCCTTAGCTATTTAACTGATGCATTACAGTATTGTAAGTTTCACATGAGATTGGATTTCCCATTGCTAAAATAAAAACTATTTTGTACATTTATATTCCATTTTATAACTAGGGATTAAGAATACCATGGAAGTTAAACATTGTGTAATATTACAAATAGATTTGGAAGTATCCATACCATTTACTGGCTTTGCACTATCCACATCTTGAGGAGATCATGGCTAATTTGTTTCTTCAGAGACATAGATGATAGTGGGTGGCACAGCACTGTGTGCCTTCCTTGATTTGGAAGTCCCAGACCTCAACTAAAGAAGAACATACTCTGGCATTAAGTAAATATTGGTTAGGGAATTTCTTAGCTACTGAAGAACATTACTCATCCTTGGCTGGTGCTAAGAATGCTGGCTAAAGATTTGCTATCAAAACTGCAGCTGGTGAAAGTGGTCTCTACTATTCTGCTATTGCCTCCTATTATTTATGGACTTTCTTGAGAGTGCTGACCAGCAAATCCATCTGGTGATGCAGGACAGTGTTAGTTCTTCCACTTTCCCCTTTGGATGTAGGAAATATAGAAGGTAGTCTTGACGGACAGAGGGAAGATCCATTAATAAATGTAGCTTTAGGCCCCTCGGTGTTTGTTTCTTAGTCTGGCCTGTAAGAGCTAACATTGGATGACTGGTGCTCATATCTATCACTAATGTAACTTCCACCTAAACAACAGATTCAATTGCCCCCTGATTCTATATTAATGGGTCCTTATGTCAGCTTACTCTGGTAAGGATATGAGCTTACCCAAGATTAGAACCACAGTAAAGAAGAAGTACTTGGTTGAGAAAGATAGTACCAGATCAATAATTTTGGGATTTGGAACTTCAGTAAAAACGGCTAGAGAACCAACATTCATGCTAACAATCTTGATAGAGCTAAACTTCTCAACCAAAGAGCTTGAATGGTTTGCGTCTGATGCTTGACCAGCTGTTGAAACATCAGATAAAAGTGTTTCTATAAGGCAACATACCTTTGATGAATCAATGCTGTCATTTGTTTTTCCTCTATTTCCCTTATATATGGTGATAAATGGTCTGCACTGGAGTCTCTTAAGGGATAAGATAAATTTTATCAGGCTTTCAAGATTCTGTTATTATATCCTATAATATCAATGAGGAGAAAATTTGTTGATAATCGTAGATATCATGGCAGGCCTCAGATCACATATGGTACGGTACCTATTGACTACTTCTGCATACAGAAGTGCACACTGATGGCCTGTTTTCTGGGTCTCAGCAATATTGAATGACAGAACATTCATAACCTCCAATTCTGCTGTATCAGGTACCAGGTATGAAGTTCTGGAACAATCTCAAAAGCAATAGAACAGTCATGAGATATGCAAAGTGTTTTGGAAGGCTAATAAGTACTTCAAAGTCACCTGATTTGATTCGATTCATTTCTTAAAATGTTATTTTGGTAAATGAATCTGCTTTGATCAAGTGATTGTACTGAAACTGTGTCAAATCAAAATATTCTTTTGGATCTCTACATAGCTCTGACTCCAGAACTTCTAAGGGATCTCTATAGGAGGCTGAATGAGCTGGTCATTTGTGTTTAGAGAAATGAGTGATGAGCAGGTTGTTTTTCCAAAGGTCCACCTTGATATCTTTCTAGCCACACTTCCAGCCAATAGTGTCCCAGTGTATTGCCAGCCATTTCAGTAGGAAGTGGAATAATGTCTGCCCTTGAAGGAAAGAAGTTATAATTCTTCACTCTGCATCCAGTCTTGAATAAATATATGCCAAAATTACAATGATTTAGTTCAAATTTAAGCTGTGAGACTGGGGGGGGAATAAATGATTTCAGTTTCAACTTGCAGCTTAACAATTGAGAATGCACCATTTAAATTGGTCTGGTCTGAGTTTCAGTTAAAAATTATTATTGACTATACTATGGAAGCATCAAAATGATTATTCTAATAGTCAGTTTTGGAGGGTTTTTTGGCAGAAGGGCAGGAAAACAAGTCTCTCTCTGTATGTGTGTGTGAGAGAGAGAGAGAGAGAGAGAGTGAGTAAAGAGACTCTGTGTGTTGTGTGTGTGTGTGTATGTGTGTGTGTGTGTGTGAGAGAGAATGAACTAATGTTAGCTGAATATCTTGATGGATTTTGTTAGTATATTTTAAAATACTATTATTCAACAATTTTAGTTTTAATAGTGTGCACTTTTTGCTATTTTGTTCACAATATTCACAATATTTTTTATACTTGAACTTTGTCTTTCCTTCTTTTCCTGGCTACAGACCAAAACAAAACAACAACAACAACAACAAAACCTAAACCCTCTTCTATGTATCCTTTTAATGCGACAAAGCAGGGATGAAGAACATCACAGCGCCTCCAAATGTCCAGAAATAACATAAATTGAACTAATGCAACAAGTGTGCTACCCTAACTTACAAAAGTGTTTAAATACAGTTTTAAAATAAATTATTTTCTATTTGATTTTCTGGGATGCCACAAGAATCTCCTGGCACAATGGGTGTTCTGGGATGGCAGAAAGGTTGGCTAACCAGTTAGTATATATGCCTGAAATGGTATATAGGCGTGTCAATGGTTTGCAGTATGCAATATTATCATATTTATAAGTTGGGCTATGGATGTTATTAAGAAGACTTGGCTCCTACTGTCAGGATAATAAATCAAAGACATAATTCATGGCCTTTGGAAAAAGACATCACAGCCACAGATGGGCTATTAGATGATGAGTTAATAGAACAAGTTAATACCTTTTCTTATTTAGGGGTAATCTTCTCCATGTCTAGGTTTTGGTTTCTCCTCCATCAAAGGTGCTCACCTAGAATAAGGGCATATATGAAATTATTGTTAATTCATTGATATCTGAGTTCTTTACATCCAAAGATTAAGGTCCATAAATTCAAAGTTACATCTTTCCCCTTATAAGGAGCTGGATTAGAGGGCTTAATTCTTAGTAATATCAGAACAAGCATAATACTTGTATTTGAGGAGCATTTTGAACATGGATAAGAGATCTCAAGGTGCTGTAGTTTAGCTGAGCTGGGAATATATACATGTTGTTCAATGTAAAAAAAAAATCAGGGCAGAGAGTGGTGGAGAGTTACATAACTTTATAGAAAAGTCCAAAATTGTGTTTGATAGAACAAACTAAACCTCAGTTTCAGATCTCTTGGACTGTACAGTTTACATATTATATTAGGCAATGTGGACTCTCTATTTTCTTGTCCAAATATCTCTGGACAATATGTTAGAAAGGATGATACACAAAGAATCTTGGATATAGAAGCTCAAAGATATATAGCTATCTTCAGTAAGGCCAGCACACTGAAATGGATGAATGCTATAAATATATCTTTCCAACTGAAACATAGGGAAATACAACAATGTCTAAGAATCTCAAGAGGGTATTTATTCAAACAAGATATCAGCAGTTAGATACAGTGATCAAATATAGAAGGTTCAACCAATTTTCCTATCATGAATGTACATGTATTTGTGAGGCTCAAGAGATTAAGGACATAGCACATATATTATTTGAATGCCAGGGGCATAGTAAAATGAGAGCTCGATACCCCGAGCCACACATTAGAAGAATGGTCCATTGGGATCCATACATTAGAATAAAAAAATATATCTGTGGTCACAGCCCAAATATCATATATAATATGGTTTTTTTCTGAATAAAACAGTTCAATTGAGAGATGGAAAAATATTGAAATATCCACAATGGAGGAATGGATTGTGACGGTGGCAGAATTAGCAGAAATGGCAAAACTGACTCGTTCGGTCAGGAAGAAAATAAAAAGTATTTTTTATTATTATTAAAAATTGGAAACTTTTTGCTGAAATTAAGAAAAAATGAAATGGTGATTTCTGGATTTGATGACTGAAAAAACATTGATTAGGGAATTGAAGGAACTATTGTAATATTAAAGCAATAAAATAAAATAATATGAAAGCAATAAAAGACACAACAGGTAACTGCTTGTTAAAGATAGATCCTACCTGGAACTAAAGAGAAATTTCCTGACAGTGAGAACAATTAAGCAATGCGACAGTTTGCTTTCCCGAGCTGTGGATGTTTCATCACTGGAGGTTTTCAAGAAAAGATCGGACAAACATTTGTCCTGGATCATATAAGGACTCTTGCCTTATATGGACAGGGGGTTGGACTAGAAAACCTCCAAGGTTCCTTCCATCTCCATGATCCTAAAGAGGGAGAAAGAACGGTTGCTGGAATTGGTTATGTCTAGTTTAATGAAGAGAAGGACGAGGGGGGACATGATAGCAGTGTTCCAATATCTCAGGGGCTGCCACAAAGAAGAGGGAGTCAAGCTATTCTCCAAAGCACCTGAAGGCAGGATAAGAAGCAATGGATGGAAACTAAGCAAGGAGAGAAGCAACCTAGAACTAAGGAGAAACTTCCTGATAGTGAGAACAATTAACCAGTGGAACAACCTGCCTCCAGAAGCGGTGAATGCTCCAATACTGGAAGTTTTTAAGAAGAGACTGGACAGCCATTTGTCTGAAATGGTATAGGGTTTCCTGCCTGAGCAGGGGGTTGGACTAGATGACCTCCAAGGTCCCTTCCAACTTTACGATTATTATTATAATAATAATGAATTTGTAACTGCTGCAAAGAAGAGCAGAAGTCACTTCTTAAACATTTTCTTTTTTTTGTATTGTTGTCTGCTTTTTCTTGTCTCTTTTCTCACTTTTCTTTATATATTTCTGTACGTGTTCTTTGTCTATGTCAGTGATGGCAAATGTTTTAGAGACTGAGTGCCCAAAAACTGGCCCTGCCCCCGCTCCACCCTCTGCCCCACTCCTATTCCGCCTGCCCGCAGGGCCACTCACTGCCTCCAGGGGCCGCCGCAGATTGCCCAGGCAGCCCAGCAGTGCCATGGCGGCCACGCCCTCTGCCCACGCCACACAGCATCAAGTGTCCGCGATGGGGCGTGAGGGCAGAGTCTTGTCTATGCTGCCTGGCTGCCATGTCCTTGGCCGCACTGCTCCGCGTGGGCCACACTCGGGGGCGACTCCTCCAGGGGCCTGCTGGTGAGGGGGTCGCAGGGGGAGGCAAGGCTGGGGCAACGGCACGTGTGCCCACAGAGAGGGCTCCGAGTGCCACCTCTGGGACCTGTGCCATAGGTTTGCCACCACTGGTCTATGTAAAAACTCGCATTAATATTTTTTTTAAAAAAAACATTTTGAACTGCATACGAGGATCAGATTGGAATAAACTGTGGGGTTGATAAAGAAATATGAATTGTATTTTTATCTAGTTTTATCTTTTAGTCTGTTTTGTTATGTTTGATCCTATTAACATTTTGTAGTTTGAGGTGACTTCATAGCTAATTAATACAGCATTATTATTATCACCATTATAAGTCATATCAGTTGATCCTAAGAAAATGCCTGCACTGAATGTTGTGACTTGGCAGACTGTGCTTTACTCTATAGAGTCCAAACTATGGATTTGTGTGTGTGTGTGTGTGTGTGTGTGTGTAATGATGCAGCTCAGTAGGTTACAAATACAGTGAAGAAGTGTTGCTCTAAGAAATAGGAAAATACATCTGGTAGTACATCTGGCTGAAGCATATTTTGAACATAAGGTTTGAGATGTCCCTGGGAATCATGAGTATGTTTTAATAACCGTAGCTTTCTAGTGTATTTTCTGCTGCATGGAACAGAGTAGAACTCTGTTTTGACAGAAGAGGAAGGGGGGGGGAAAGACTCTTCAATCTGATTATGTCTATTTATTTGTAGTAAATCATGTTCAATAATTGTCAGAATTTAGCCCGTCTACACAAAATTCCCAGTATTTAGTCTCAAAGATTCCCAATGCATGAAATTAAAGTTGTATGTAATTCAGTTTCCCTTCCACTGAATTAGCAAAAGCTGCATCAAGTTTTCTTAGCAATATTTTGCATTTTACTCTATAATTTAATAAAATGTTACAAACTGAAAAGTTTTCTTAGCAGTATGGAAGCTGTTTGCCATTGACTTCTGGATATTTTTTTTAAATTCCCAATTTAACCTACAATCCTGGAATTCTCAATTGATATCCACCTTAGTGCTAATCTGGGCTGATGGTGCTCAGCTCCTGAGATCTGCCAGCATTAGCTAGATGCTGTAACTTCATTAACAAAATAAACATATCACATTTAAACAACAACATCCCCCACCAAAAATTATCCTACAAACCCTTCCCCCCCTCCAAGCCTTAATTACAGCCCTTGTCCTTCCTATAGACTCACAAACAAACAAAGTCGAATCTCATCAGTAACACATCCCGTCAAGTGCCATCTGCATTAAATGGAGGACAGGACATTATGATTTCCCATAAACCAGCTGTTTGTAGGACATTTGTTGAAGAGAAAGACATGTTAGTAGAGAGGAAATGAACAGGAAATGCAAGACAAAGCACAATCTGACTTTCTGTACAATTCCAAATATGTTCCTTTATGTCCAGAAACATAGGAATGTGATTTTGGTTGGAATTTTTTTTTGAAAGGCTATCAGTTCCTTTCTAACACTGACATAGTTTCCTGAAGAAGATTTTTACATATATTACAATCACAATTGTAATGTATTACAATTATTCTGCTAGGCAGTGAGTAACGTAAAGCCATCCAGAGCAAATGATGGCCCAACAGCCATCTTTGGAACTGGGTAGCAAATATTACCTTATGCCTTTGAATAATCCTGAAGAGTATATACTAGGGGGGGAAAGGAAGGGAACATAGTTTTTCATTATTTTATATATTTCTCCTCTTCTCCTAGGGTTAAAAGAAGGCACCTATAAGCTTCTGACCATCACCACACACCCCTTTTTTTGCTTTCACTACAGCACAATTAAATAGGAGATAGGCTAGCTCAAGGTCCCTCATATACAACTTTAGATTTCAGTATGAATTCTCAGACTTATTTATTGCCCTGTAATAATCATTACAGAATGCAGATAGAATTGAATTGTTCTCTTATTTCAGCTTGAGTCCGTGCATGGTGTGCTTAAAAACAGTATGTTCTTTTGTTCAGATTAGGTTATGACAGGCTTCCCCAATATATATAAAGGCTGCCTAGATTGAACAACATGATCCAATCTCCCCAATTAAAGTGGTCCCATATTTCTCTAACAGAGAATCACTCACTATTCACTTTAAAGAGAAAGCATGCTTGTAGTGGGTTACCTTTAGAAATATGCCACTGTCTTGTGATAACTTTCAGTGCAATGCTGAATATACTAGAAATATAATAAATCTTTGGAAGGAATTATGAACCCTGGAAAGGGTCTATGACAGCTCGCCACGGCCAACTCTCCACAGCCAACTCACCATGGCCAACTCACCACAGCCAAATTGCCACAGCCAACTCGCCATGAGAGAATTACCATGGTCATGTTGTGGCTCCGTCTTGTGAGCCCCTCTTATCGGAGGAAGAAGGCTCCGAACATGAAGGAGAGGAGATGGCTAGGCCTCCCTCTCCAGGACTCTCCTCTTTGGCAATGCCTCAGGTGTCTCCCGACGGAGAAGAGATTGACCAGGAGCCAGGTGTTTCTCAGATTGGCCAGGAGCCAGGTGTGTCGGATAATGAGGAAGAGAAGTTGTGGCTGGATCCACGTCAGCATAGGAGCGACAAGCGTGCGCAGCAGAAAAAGAGACGTGCCAGAGATTAAGCTGAGTCACTGGACCACACCCCACAGGCTATAAAAGGGTGGTGGTGGCCATTTGGACTTCTGTGACGGACAAAAGCTGAATCTCTGGCAAAGTAGTTTGCTGTGACTTTAAACTGTGTGTATTGTTTTTATTTCTGTGTGCTTGGAGTAAAAGGTCTTGGCAGGCAGCTACGGAGCTGCTGCCAAGTTTGTTATCTGTGAAGTGGTGTCTGGAGAAGTTTTTAACCCTCGGCTGGCTGTTTGGGTGTGTGGGTCGGAACGGGGACAGAACAGGTCAACTCACCACAGAACAATTCACCATGAGACAAGAGTTACACTAATATCAAAGAAATGGTGGAATAGAATCATAAAAGAAAGGATGCAGAAGGAGGGACAAAATGAAATTGGAATGTCAACAATTAAAATATTTTTTTAAATTAGTTTAAATAATTGAATTGTTGAATTGTCCCACAGCGAGTTGTTCCCTGGCCATGATAAGTTGTTGCCTGTGAGTTGGCTGGAACAAGATAGCCATGGGGAGTTGGCTACAGCAAATTGGCTTTGGTCAGTTGGCCATGATGAATTGGCTGCTGCAAGTTATCCCATTCCACCCTGGAAATGATACTACTCTTTCTACAAGCATGGGTTTTTGTCAGATTGTATGACCAGGTCTGAGAATGACTCTTCAGTTGAATCATTGCTGAAGCAGGATTGCTATATTTGACTTGCAAAGATTCAGCTGAAGAGATGGCAGCAAAGATGTAGACTTAGTTGTATTTCTTTACTCTCACCTAGTGGTTGTTTGAGTTCTTTCAGCTCAGGTATGGTAGCCCTTGAGTGATCATCTAGCAAATTGAAATCTTCAGTTCAAGGGTACTATGTTTCTGATGAAGAATATGTAGGATTGCGTGAAACAATTTTGGAAAGGTTGAAGCTGAGTTTTCACTTCTATGCTTTTAGTAACTGAACAAAGAATAATTCTGCTCGTTTTCTTGCCTAATTATTTTCCTTGTACCTAGTTTCCTCTAAATGAACTTTGCCTAATTATTAAGGAAAATCTTGCATGGCATATTATTCAACAGTAATACATGTGTGCATGTTTTTTTAGTAGTGTGATGCACAAAGATTACCAGAAAAAAAAACATATTGTATATGAAATGAGTAAGATTTCAGTCCTGAGATATACATTATCTCTACTTAATACAGTAGGATATATATTCAGATTCCAGGCATTGGAACTGTTATGCAGATATATAATGACTGTCTATCTCTGCAATCATTATTTCATAGTTCTCATCTATCCAACCAGAGTACAGAAGAATAGAACTAATCAGTTGTTCATCAAACTGTTCTTAACTGTTAAGAATCATGTACAATCAAGCACAAATGTCTGATTAGAATTATCTATGCGCAGCCTTGTCTGGATGGTCAGGCTGAAAAGCCAATCATGAAAAATCTGAATAATCTTTACCTTTGCCGTGAACAAGATTTTTCCATTTAAAAAAATATATTAGAAGGTAATATATGCAAGTTAGAGTTGTGGTGTAATGGTGGTGGTGGTGGTTTTTTTCCTTGGTAGTTTCTTGATTAAGATACTGTTTTCTGCTTCATTATTTGTCTGGTGTTAATCTCTGCTTATCTAGTATTAGCTGCTGAAAAGCTGCTGGTTTTTTGTTTCTGAATTTTCTGAATGACAGACTTCAAGGAATTCTCTGCATTTGTGGATTTACCTTGGTCTAGAATGCTCACAGTTCCCATGTTGAAACTATGGTTGACTATGTCCATGCATTGTGAAATTAAGGCATTTTCATCATGTCTTCTGACTGTTGGTTACTATTTGCAATAAGGATGTAATCATCAGTTGGTTGCTTCTGAGACATTTTTGATGAATGGTAGTGTTATCTTTTTCATAACTCGTCTAAGTTCTTTGTGCCATAGCAGGTTGAGTAGTCAGACACTTGAGTATATTTTATTATTTTATTTATTTATTTATTTTTATTTATTTATTTAATTTTTATCTGTCACAAATAACTCTAGGTAGGGAAAATCTAATTTTGTTGGAAGATGCTGTGTGGGTGGTCTTTCCCCCCCATATAGGAAATATGCCACTTATCAGAAACAGGTTGCCTATAAGAAAAAGCTCGTAAAAATCAACCAGAGCACTGAAGACATTTGGATTGGTGAGCATATATGTAATTTTAAGAGCAGTTAATGGAATTTTGGTTGAAAGGTTGAAAAGGACTTGACCATTTATTAAGTGGGACATAGGGAAGAATAATTCTCAGAACAAAGAAGCCAAATGGAATGGAAGTTTAAAAGGGAGATTATACACCTGAACACCAAGAAATAGATGGTAGGAGTCAAAAATTGATGAATTGGTCTAAATCAATTCTATTCCCCCCCTCTCTCTTACACACACACACAGAGGGGGGGATTCCATTCTTCTTTTAGGGAAAAAAACTATTCTTAGGAAAGGATTAAAAGGGCAAATGATTAAAAATGGGAGAAAAAACATTCAGTGAATGGCATGTTTATTAGGTAAATCTGCAGCTGGTTTCAAAACTACACAGAGTATTCATCAGTGATTCTTCATCATATTCAAGTGAGATATCAAGGAGGCTCTCTTCAAATTTTTAATTAATGACTGGAGGGAATGCTTATTAAATTTGCAAATAGCATCAAACTGAATGAGATATCAAATACTCTGGAAGTATAGATTAAGTAGGTTAAAAATTACAGAATGGAATTTTTGGTTACATCAACAGAAACATAGCTTTAAAATCAAGAGAACAAAAGTTCCATTAGATTTTGCAAAATGGTTGAATTACCATTTTGTATTGGTAACTCATCTCATTGTATCCAGTTCTAGGCATGATATTTCAAGTAGAATGCATACAAACTGGAACCAATGAAAATGTCTCATGTAAAAACGTCTTTCAAATAACCAATGAAAAGGAGATCATGAGCACATTCAGAGGTTTGGAAACCAAACTTAAAGGAATTGAGCATGTTTAGTCTTGAGAAATATATATATACACTTAGGGAACTGAAGGATAGAACATATAAGAACAGTTGCAGGAATTGAGAATGTCAAATCAATGAAAAGAAGGACTGGGGTGATTTGATAGCAGTGTTCCAATATCTAAGGGGCTGACACAAAGAACAGGAGGTGAATCTATTCTCCAAAGCATCTGAAGGCAGGACAAGAAGCAATGGATGGAAACTAATAAAGGAGAGAAGCAACCTAGAACTAAGGAGAAATTTCATATCAGTGAGAACAATTAGTCAGTTGAACAGCTTGTTTCCAGAAGTTGTGGGTGCTCCATCACTGGAAGGTTTTAAGAAGAGATTGGACAGCCATTTGTGCAGAATGGTATAGGGTCTCCTGCTTAACCAGGGGGTTGGACTAGAAGACATCCAAGATGACCTTCTTATTCTGTATTCTGTAACTGGTGACACACAAGAACTGTAACCTAGACCTCAATATCTGATAGTCAACTGTGTTCTTTTGGACCAACATCAACGTAAGGCCACTAAAATATTCAGAATTTGAAAAAGTGCCACTTTCATTGAATTTCAAACAATAATTTGTTTGAAATGGTATAGGGCAGTGATGGCGAACCTTTTAGAGACCGAGTGCCCAAAAACTGGCGCCTCCCCCACTCCCCCCCCTGCCCCACCCCCACTCTGCCCCCCATTCCCTGCCCCGCCTGCCCACAGGGCCACTCACCGCCTCCAGTGCCCGCCGCAGATCGCACAGGCAGCCCAGCAGCGCTATGGCAGCCATACCCTCTGCCCGCGCCCTGCAGCATCAACTGCATGATGGGATGTCAGGGCAGAGTCTTGTCTATGGTGCCTGGCTGCCATGTCCTTGGCTGGACTGCTCCATGTGGGCCACGCTCAGGGGCAACTCTCCCTCAGGGGGGCTGCTGTATTATTATTATTATTATTATTATTATTATTATTATTATTATTATTATTATTATTATTATTATTATTATTATTATAATTTAATTTATATACCGCCCTTCTCCCGCAGGACTCAGGGCGGTGCACAGCATATTAAAACAGTACAAATACAAAGCATAAAAAATATAAACCCCTATAAAACCAGATTAAAAACCAAATATTAGAAGCTGTGTTTCTATTTAAAATTATTCTTAAAATCATCCCTAAATAAAATCCTCCCTAGGTCAGGCCCGCTTGCTGGAAAAGCCATGTCTTGAGGGCACGGCGGAAGGTAAGGAGATCCGGAATCGTCCGGATCTCGGGGGGTAGTTCGTTCCAGAGGGTGGGGGCACCCACAGAGAAGGCCCTCCCCCTGGGGGTCGCCA
>NW_015390172.1:95653-124943 GCF_001527695.2 Protobothrops mucrosquamatus
TGCCGCGCAACCACACTCTCAACAACCTTCGCCGCAAAGCGAAGGTTGGAGACTGGACGATAATTGGCCAGTTCATCTGGGTCCAGGGAAGGCTTCTTGAGGAGGGGCCTCACAACGGCCTCTTTAAGGGCCGCAGGAAAGGCACCCTCCTGCAAAGAAGCGTTAACAATTCCCTGGAGCCAGGCTCGTGTACCCTCCCAGGCTGCCAGTACCAGCCAGGAGGGGCACGGATCCAACAAACATGTGGTTGCATTCAGCCCTCCCAAGACCCTGTCCACGTCCTCGGGAGCAACAGAGTCAAACTCCTCCCATACAACCGTCTCAAGACCTGCTTCCGTCTCCTCCCCCTGGGCCAACCAGTCAGAGTCCAAGCCTTCCCGGATCCGCACGACTTTGTCATGCAGATATTGCGCAAAGTCCTCGGCCCTCCCCTCCAGGGGATCCTGGAGGGGGTCACGGAGGGAGGCAGGGCTGGGGCAACAGCACGTGTGCCCACAGAGAGGGCTCCAAGTGCTGCCTCTGGCACCCGTGCCATAGGTTCGCCACCACTGGTATAGGGTTTCCTGGTTGAGCAGGGAGTTAGACTAGAAGACTTCCAAGGTCTCTGCCAACTCTGTTGTTCTGTTGTCCTCCATCATTCCAGCATATAGGAGAAAGAACAATGGTCTTCAATGGTAGCAAGCCAGAATAAAGTTGAATAATAGGAAGAACATAATAAAAAGCAGTTTTGAGTTTCCCAAGTGAAGTAGCTAATTACCTTTACCTGGATGTCTTTAAGCAAAGGCTAGAGAGCTATCTGTCAACATATTTTAAATTAGGTTCTTGCACTTAAGTAGGTGAACAGGATTAGATATTATGCCCCTTCCAATTCTATGATTGTCTTAATACATTGTTAATACATTAATACATTACAATTGTTAATACATTAATTAATTAATTAATTGTTAATACATTAATACATTACAATTTCCCTGTGTTTTGTATATATCTACAGTATGTGCGCGCACACACATAAATACATAAAAAGACTAATTTTAGTTTAATATATTTATATTTGCATTTCTGTCAGATGTGTGTACACATACATTTAATTTTTAATACTTCAACATTTTCATATGGATTTTTTTCTCTCAAATTGATAAAGAAACTAAATAAAACATCTTAATGTAAGGATACATTTTAAACTAATATGATCTGAAATTTTATTATTTTATTCTTACTAGAAGATTTTGCAAACAACCTCTACTACCTCCCCCTTCCCCATGTAACTATCATTTTAATATACATAACAAGAGGCAAATATGCATCTAAGAATGTAGAAAGGATATATGCTTACTCCCTTAACTAGGTTCAGTCAATTGGAAGAAATTATCATCAGACTAATCCAATAAAATTTAATATGGATAACGCCTACATGTAACAATTAAAATACTCTTGTGTGAGTTGTTATTTTGTCCCTTTTGATTTCTTATGTAATTCTTCAAAAGCTCTGTTTTTGTAACAGCTTTTTAAAACCTATTTTATTAAAATTCCTTCTGCTGCTGCTATCCTTCAAAACACTGTGAACTTTTCTTTAAAATAAAGCATCTCAGACTTTCCTTTGATCACCAATTTATGGGTCACCAATTTATTTACAAACATTTTACTTCTGTTGTTATTTGGAAATGAAACCATGTATCCAACACCAAGATAATATTGATTTACTACTCCAACATAAAGTGGCTGCGACTTTCCAATTGCCAAATTGTTTCTGGTTCAGCAGAAGTGGTCTTGAGCTGTCAGCCCACCGTGTATCTCCAGATTATAATCATTCCTGTTGTTTGCCATTTGGAACATCAGTTTCCAGTGTGGGAACAACAGCTTTCTTTCCTGTAGAAATTGTTAAAACTCCAGCTGTAAGTCCCTCCATAAATAAAGGCTTAATTAATCAGTGAATCACCCAAAGTTGTCTGAGAATCTTGTGTGGGAAAGTATTTATTTATACTGACATCTTATAAATTGTTTGCCTAGATGGATCAGATTTGGCAGGTAAAGGAAAATGAGGTTCGCCATGGCAACCAGTGTTTAAGAGAAGAGGCTTTATTTGTTTATTTATTTAGCCAATATCAGAGATAATGTGGAAGAAACACCTACAGTGGCCATGTTCTACAAGTAGCACCCCACACCATTGCCTACATCGCCTTCCACTTTAATATAGATGGCAACTGCTAAAGTTGGAAGGCTGAAAGATACAATAAATGTGGACAAAAAAAGTGGCCAGTTGGACCCAGATGCTGTGCTTGATAGTGCAACATGGCGCCTGTTGACCCAAAAAATAGACCCTGCACCTGTGGGAAAAATGCTAGGATAACAATGATTGATTGATTGATTGATTGATTGAGTTATTTATGATGTCTGGCTTTCATATGAAAGTTTGCAAAATGCATTGATATATTAATAATGTGAATATATATTTTAAAAGGCCATACATGGGATGGAATCAAGATCATGTGAAGTGTTAATACCACTTTACAATGCCTTGGTAAGGCCATACTTGGAATACTGCATCCAGTTTTGGTCACCAAGATGTAAAAAAGATGTTGAGACTCTAGAAAGAGCACAGAGAAGAGCAACAAAGATGATCAGGGGACTGGAGGCTAAAACATATAAGGAACGGTTGCTGGAATTGGGTATGTCTAGTTTAATGAAAAGAAGGACTAAGGGTGACATGATAGCAGTGTTCCAATATCTCAGGGGCTGCCATAAAGAAGAGGGAGTCAAACTATTCTCCAAAGTACCTGAAGGCAAGACAAGAAGCAATAGATGGAAACTCAGCAAAGAGAGAAGCAACCTAGAACTAAGGAGAAATTTCCTGACAGTTAGAACAATTAATCAATGGAACAACCTGCCTCCAGAAGCTGTGAATGCTCCAACAGTAGATGTTTTTAAGAAGAGACTGGACAGCCATTTGTCTGAAATGGTATAGGATTTCCTGCCTGAGCAGAGGGTTGGACTAGATGACCTCCAAGGTCCCTTCCAACTTTTATTATTATTATTATTATTATTATTATTATTATTATTATTATTATTATTATTATTGTTGTTGTTGTTGTTGTTGTTGTTGTTGTTGTTGTTGTTGTTGTTACTATTATTATTACTATTATTACTATTATTACTATTATTATTGTTGTTATTAATATATAAAGAAAAAAAGAGTAGTTAGTTTTATTTGGAGGGGGAAACTATTTAAATGGAGAAGTAACAGCTGCAATTTGTTATCTCTGCTACATTTTTGTTCTTCAGTCCTTCAGGGATATGACTGCTGGTTAGCTCTGTAGTGTGGAAACAAAAGCTGGTGTTTTCCGTTTCCTTTCTATGATTCTCTCTCTCCTTATTTCGTCTTCAATAGCAACTGCCTGCGTGATATAAAACAACAGCAACAAAAATGCAATGTTCTGTTGGTACTCTATGGTTCTTAAGCATTTCAAATCTTAAAGAAAAGCTACAAGCTGTTTTATCTGATATAGCCTTCTTTCTGCTGAAGCTGGCAAGATGAGAACCAGTCTTTGTTCAAAGCCACATAAAATTGATGTATAAACAGAAAACAGATCTCTGTGACACTGAAAACAGGGGGAAACGACCCAAAGTCTCTTGATTCTGAAAAGTGGGAGAAAAAGAACTAGGAGAAATTAAAATGTGACCATCCACCTTTGGTATTATACCATGGTCTCTCAGTTGGTCCCTTAAAATGCACTCCGACAAAACAACCAGGCCAACAGCCAGTTCTATTAGAGTAAGGAAGCAAGGAAGTATGTCAGAGGCTAATAGGTACAGCTCTTAAGAAAGTTATTTCCTTATGTTTAATCTTCCTAGAGAACAGTATAACTGCCTATCCAAAGGCCAAAAGTGCTTTAGATCTTTCTGATTTAACCATGCAGAAAAGGGAGAGGTTTGTAGTTAAGGCTGATGCCAGGTTGGTACCTCCAAACTCTTATCTCTAATAGATCAGGTCATCGTCATTGTGTGACTTTAAAAAAAAAACAAAAAACTCTCTTTAAAATCACACAGTGAAACTTATTATCTATAGCAGATGAAGTATGAGATGTTCTGAGTGTTTGGTTTCTTTCATATTCAGATTATTTCCTGCACATAATCTAACTTGGCCCTTGTAAAGTTAGAATAGTCCATTTTGGAAGAAAAAAATTCTGCAATATAATTTTTGCAGAAAAAGTCTTCCTCCTGCTCCTGTTTCTCATCCTGCTTCTCCTCCTCCACTGCCTGCTTCTCCTCCTCCCATGGTCTCAGGGGGTGTTTCACACTAAAGCTGTCTTGCAATGTTTGAAGACTTGGCAATTGGGAGTACAGTCGATGTTGTGTCAGAAATACAGTAGTATTGTATGTTGAGTTTGCATTTTGTGGACATGCATGCATTTTCTCATTGTTTACTGCTCATTGTTTACTGCTTTTTGAAGTTTAAACTGCTCAGAGTTGTTTTAGAGTTGGGCATTCTCTAAATTCAATTAATTAATTAACATTTCCTTCTCCACACACTATCTAATAGGCCCAGGCCCCATGAAGTCCTTGAATTCTCCTAGAAAATATTTCACTTATCTCTAAAAGATTTGGAAGCAACAAATGATTAAGAAAGAAAAAATGATGGATATATCTCCTGCATTGTAATCCCCATAAATGTGCCTGTATTTTTCATTTATTAAATAATGTCATAGGCTATGGGTGAACACAATAAAGTGATAATGATATCTATTGGGCTTGTGTGAAAACTAAACCTTGTAATTTACTGATGCTAAGTATTATTCTAACTATTATTATTGTGCTAGTTAATAATACAAATTGTTGCAGTTGCATTATTTATAGTCATTCCCGTATCTAATTAGTGACTTTCTGTTTCCCAACCCCATGTTTAAGGGGCAATTGTGTGGCTATATTTGTCGTCATCACAATTAAGTTGTACTTTTATGATTCAGGCAGCTCTGCAGTTGTAGGTGTTTTGAAAGAACAAACAGTCACTTTTCAAGATTGTGTGGGAATCATATCCACCTTCTTCGTTCATTACATAGCCTTGGTCTGTCACCCAAATGCATACAAAGAACTTTGTGTTACAGTAGGTCCTACCTAACTCCTACACCCTTTTTTTTTAAGGTAAAGCAGCTTTATCTTTGGTAGACCACCTAAGTGATACAGATATTTGAATAAATTTACTGCTTAAATATATGGTGATTCTTGTACAAAAATGTGATTCCCCTTCTTGCTTTTATATCAGTGGCCTATGGTGTTACTTACTGCACTAAGGCCTGTCAAATTTGTGTGTTTGTGTGTTTGGTTTTGTGTGTTTTATTGCTTTATCTACTTCCAGAAATTTTCATTCAGTTTATAAATTTTATGGTTGATAAGACATCAAATTGCATTTTGACTTTGAAGGAAAGAATTATAGTTGGTGAAGAAGCCCACGGTGTATTGTTACACAAGTGTGCTCTCTGGTTCAGCTTATGGTCACTCATTCACACACACTCAGAGTCCTGGAAAACTGTCGCACCCGCAACTCACTTTCAACTGAATACTGAGACACAAATGGTTCTTTAAAATACTGTACATGAAGACCCAGTGAATTTAAAATAATAGCAATTTTTTACTGATTATAAAGTATATATAGTTGTTCTTACATACACTCTCTCCCTCTCATCCACACTTACCCAATGTCCACAGCTAGGCTGCCAGGCACCAGCCAGAGGGACAGAAGCTGCCACATCTGGGATCCAAAAATGACTCAGAGTGGGAAGGCTTCAGGATCACTTTTTATCACCTAAAATCCTTGCTTTGTTGGTGAGAGGGGCTTCCCATGCAGGCCCAAATCCTTTGTTGGTGAGACTTGGGGAGGGGCTTGCCATGTGTGCTCAGATCCAACTTTTGTCCTTTTGTTTTCTTAAGAACTTGGTCCTTTTCCCTGAGGAAGCTTCTCCTGGTTTTTGTCCACCCTGCTTACGTGTCTTCACCACTTTTAGGTATGATGGCTTTGACCTAGTCTTACAGTATTTGGCAAAAGATTTAGTCACAAGCATCTTTAAAAAAAGATGAGAAATGGAATGCTACCAAACTCTGGTGGCATGTTGGTAGCTCATGCAAAATAACCTTGTTGAAAGAAAAATCTTAATCAGGGTCCAGTTCAACCTGGGAATAAACAAAATGGATGCTGCTTTAGAAAGAAGGTTCTAGTTTATTGAGTTGCAGAACCAGACAGCATGGGGCTCTGGAGCAGCTGACCACATGGTGCTGGGAGTGGTGGGTTTTTATACCTTCTTGGGCTTTGTGTTTGGAGTTGTTCCTGTTCCTGTGGTGAGCTTTTGAGCATGTCCTTTTAGTATTCTAATGGTGATGCATTAATCCTATTATGTCCTAAAGATCATGCCCTGCTTCCCTGGGGATGTGGCTGATGGCTGGGTCTTGTGTTGGATGTTTTGGATGAGGGATTGCTGGTTTTGGGGATCTTTGTTTTGCTAATCCCATCAGCTCCAAGCTTCCTGGCTTCAGTCTTTCTAAAAGGATTATCAAATCTGCATTTCTACAGAGCTGGTTTCTGCTTGGGGCAGAGAGACTTGGGTGATGGTTTCTGCCTAAGATTTTCTATTATTCCTTTGGGGAAATATATTCTGCTTTTTTGAAATATCCCCCTAAATATTTCCTTCTCTGGGGGGTGTGCTGACTCCCTACAAACTTATCCAACAAAGTGCTTTCCTGAGGCTACAGACTACAACTAGAGAATTGCCATCCAGCTTATATATTGCCAGGATACCTTTCCAAATTTGTAAACTGGATTTGGAAACAATAAGAGGGCAAATAGATATTAAAGTTGGGGTCCTGGCTGTGCTTTTTGGAAGCTGAATTTTAAACATTTATTTTGAATAACATATCTTGGTCTTGCTTAGGAGCAGGAAACACTTGTGCATGGAGATGGATTAGAAATATGAACATTAGATGCAAGGAGATTAAGACCAGATAAAGCCATTACAATAACAATGCACAGAATCCAACCACCCCCCTTACTGAAAAACAAACTATTCTTGGACTATTAGGGTGGCAAGTGGGAGAACTTGTCTCACACTCTAGTTTCTCAATTGCTGCCTCCTTTCCTGTTGTCTCTATTTCAGCAGGAATTTGGACTTCTGTTTTCATGATGCTTGTGGCTACATAGCCTCTAGGTACTAATCCTATATTCTCCCCCATCATGCCCATCATTGAAAAACACTGCTGTTTTATTAGCAGATGGGATGTCTTGGTGTTGGTTGAGGGTTGAAAAAAAAAAGAGAGGAAAGAAGGAACACAGATTCCTTGCAATTTGCCAGGCAGTTGTTGCTCCCACTCTGTCTCAATCCAATACTGTTACAAATCATCTCTAGGAGAGACATGTTTGTGCCTGAATTTTCTTTAATAATCCTTTGCAATTATCACCCCATCACCTTACAGTCTTCCAGAAAATAAAAGGTTAAATGTAGAACAATAGTTACCTAAACCTGCTGTATCTAGGGTAGATCTATTGAAGAGAAGGTGAACAAATCTTTTCAAAGCCAACTTGTACCTCACTGTTCCTAAATGAGCCATTGATGATTGGTATGAATCATCTTATTGCTCCCTCCTCAGGAATCTTGAAGAAGATGGAGTATGAGCATGCTCACAACTGGTAGAATTAACATCTCAAATGGTTGTGTCCAAGTCCTCTAGATTCATGGCTCAAAAGCCCCCCAGAAATAATTGCAAGATATTGCTACTTTCAACTTATTAGATTCCAACTACCCTCAGATTGGAATCAATATATTTTATTCACAAAATGATTACCAGATGCTCACTGCATGCATAAACATATCTTCCACTCTTTCCTCCCCTCTTAAATTCTAGGTTAGTCTAAACAGGGCAGCTGGCCAGACTTCTGTAAATGCATGAAGAAGCAGTTAAGCTCATCACAGTATAAGCTTGAACCTGTGGTTATCACTATGTCTAGTCTTGTTTGTACATGAACTTCCACCAAATTTACCTATTTCATTTCCTGAACCTTCTCAGTATACTTAGTGGCCTCCTGGGATCAGTGGGCAAGAAAAAGCTGTTCAGGAACAATCCTATAAGTGGATTATACACATGACTCAAGAAACTGATGTACTGAAAGAACAACTTTCCAGGTTCATTAGAAATTCTCCAAGCACATTAGAGAACCATATTGTCCATTAGGAATCTTAAGTGGACCATCTTAATCAGTCCATCCAATTCTGAATAACCATTTGGATGAAACCTCCTAACCATTATCAACTGACATGAGAACAAAGCCTTACAAGTTTCAAGGTCATAATGCCATTCTGTCACTGGATTTCAATATTCTTATTTTAGGAAGCTTACAAGAATAATAATAATAATAATAATAATAATAATAATAATAATAATAATAATAATAATAATAATAATAATAATAATAATAATAATAATAATAATAATAATAATAATAATAGTAAAGTTGGAAGGGACCTTGAAGGTCATCTAGTCCAACCCCCTGCTCAGGCAGGAAACCCTATACCATTTCGGACAAATGATTGCTTTCATTGGGTAGTGTGGTTTATAGAAGGGAGAGGTATGTTACTTTTAGTTACTTTGAATCTCTAGGGAAATTTCAGAGTTGGTTTCACTTTTGATTGTGCCGATATTATGTATCCAATAAACATGTGCTCTGAGGAAACTTCAAGTTTCGGAGTTCCGCTATGTGGTTTCACTAGTCAGAACCTTGACAGTATGTTTGTCATAACAAAAACATAAAAACTTTATAACCTTTACAGTTGCAAGGAATGATCTGTTACTGAAAAGTGCGACATTTGGATCAATTTGGAATCTATTCCAATAAATATTATATTTCATGCCTGAATTAGCAACAAAACCAAACCACCTATTTAATGAACTTGGAAAACCTGCAGTCTCCTTCATCTCACATCTTAATAGAAATCAGATATAGTGGTGTTGTTGAGTTGTAAACTGGAAATTCAAGAACATAAAGCAGAGCTGTAAATTTCTTTTTCAACAGCATGCTACTATCGGGGTAGTCAATAATAATTGTTTGCAGAAAATTGCTGTCTTTCTTCAGCTTCTGCTTAGGAAGTGATTTTATCTGAGTGTATTAGATTTTATTTGACACTGAGGAATTCAAACAATTTATACCAGATCTATACAATGTAAAGGCATTTATATCAAGGATATGTTACAAAAATGGTGGTTGGAAACTCTATATAAGTGAAGTCTCAGCTGTACATTAACTACAAACATTGTTTCTGATTGCCTATTTTCTGGTCTTGTATAGGCATGTAAAAAGTACTATCTAATAATGAAATAATATGAGATGATCTGAAGAGAACTTTTGGATAAGATAAGTCACAACGAAGAGAGTGGGGTGATTATTATTATTGTTATTATTGTCAAAAGAAGCAATACAAAAAGCAATCTGTAGAAGATGTTTTCCATGCTGCTTCTTTTTGCAGTCCCTTTTTTCAAGTTTTTTCTGGGAATTAGAAGCTACAATGAAATGGGAAGAACACTGCAAATTGGGCAAAGGGACACTACTTGCTTTGTATTCAGAGAGCTTTATATCCAGTTACATACATACAAGCCTGCAACCTTGATTTCCTTAATAATGATCTGTTCCCACACATTCTACAGATTTACAGTTTTCAGTATAAAAGGGATTGGTAAATGGAGTTTTTATCTTGGAACCATACAGCTTTTCTGTTTTTTATGTTTTGTGATTACGAGTATAACAGAATAACAGAGTTCGAAGGGACCTTGGAGGTCTTCTAGTCCAACCTCCTGCTCAAGCAGGAGACCTATACCATTTCTGAGAAATGGTTATCCAATCTCTTCCTTCAAACCTCCAGTGTTGGAGCACCCACAACTTCTGGAGACAAGTTCTTCCACTGATTAAATGTTCTAACTGCATCTAGTACATTTTGTACATTTTAACAGTTATTATATACACAGCATGTGTAATATTTATGCACATAATTGTCCCTTATTACATTGAATAATTCTATTTCACTTGGGAAAAGATCTGAGATCAGTTGTAAAGTTATTAAATCAATAATTCTGTTTGTGCATTTCAGAGTAAGAAAGAATGTAAAAACACAAAGTCTTTCTAATTCATACTCTTTTGGGCAAGCGTGAATAAAATTGGTATGATTTGACTGGTCATATCTCAACTAAGACATCTATGAAGCTTTTCAGCTCAAAATTTGGACTGATTAAACATTGAAGATAGACTTATCTATGACAAAGACTTTTCTATTTTAGATACATAGGTATGAGTCAATAGATTTCATTTGGGAAAGGTGTGTCATTCAAGGTTCTTTCTTGATTATAGCAACAATTACAATATATAGTAACTATCTCAATAGCAGACTGCTCATAGATAAGCTTTGGCTATTTCAAAAAAATTAAGCAGAGTCAGGCCTAATTAATATTTGGTTGGGAGACCATTGGGAATCCTAGGATAGTATAGGATAAATTAAAAGGGAAGAGGGGGATAAAGTGATGGTTGTGGCAAACTAATTCTGTATAGTTTCCAGGAAAACACTATAAAATGTTCTTATAGTAACCAGATATCAAGTAGCAGTCTTCATAATTGCTAAGTGCATCAGTAAGTGTTTAGATTGAGAAGTTAAGGAGGGTATTATTTGAGTGGAAATCCTCCATGGAAAATCAAGGCTAAAACAGTTCCGACATATAGAGGTATATGACAAGTTGTATATTAGCTCAATTACTTTTAAATTTATATCTAAGTCCAATAATTCAAACACTTGCTGATTATGCAATTCCAACATTACAATATGGCAAAGATGTTATTATTATGACTTCACAGGTGGGAATGAGAAAAAGCACTTAGGACACTAGCTTTATTTTGCATAGAACAAAAAGTATCAATAAATTATCAGGAAACTGAAGTGCTACTTTTTGCCTGACATTATCATAACATTCAAATGGCAAATAAGTGGTATTCCACTTATTTGTGTACCTATAAATATCTTAGAGTACAATTTCATGCGCCCTTATCCTGGCATAGTCATTTTCTTTAATGGCAAGTGTTGCACAGCCTACTTCTATAGCTATTGTAAGATTTTACCATCCAAAAGGAGACCATTTTATTCCTGCAGTCTGCAAGGTCTTCCAAGAAAACGTAGTCCCTCAGCTTCCTTATAGCTCTCAAATGTGCTCCTTTGCAAAATTTTACATTATTGAAATCATCCAAAATAGGTTTATTAGAGTTATGTTGATGGTCCCCAAAACTAAAGTTAAGAACACCAACCTAGGTGTAGAAAGGAGTCACAGTTTAGTTGGATGTAATGACCATGAACTTAGTGAAGTTCTTGTTTTCACATTAAAAGATTGTTGCATTTCTTAAAACAAAAACAATAACCTATGAATATTGTCTGAAATTTTGTGAAAGATTTCATCAACATATGGAGCAATATGTTTGTACCTATTGCATACCATCTGTTGTCTGGGTTTAAAGGCACATTCATTTTACTTACTATTCATAAAGAAAATGAAGAATGGAAATGACCCATGTGTAGCAATTTGGCTGAGAGTTAAGCAGGTGCAGCTTTAAACATAAAGCATATTTGTGACTACAAAATGACTGTTTACTTGTTCCCTTGTGAGTATTTGGCCGTTATTAACAAACAAATACATGCCAGCTCCTTATGTTCCTATCCAGTGTGCTGGGAAGAAAACCAATGGAACTATAACCCTTTTCAAACACAGTGTTAAAAGTTGTCTTCTAGTGTGCAATTTGCAGGAAATCATAAAGACAAGACAATATTTATTTGTGCATGAATGCAAAAGTATCCAGTATTTTGATACTACCTTGCTAGGAGTTGATGTTATACAGAGCCAACTCTCAAACAGGGAAAGATGTGGATCACACTGACTTCCTTTCTTGCCTTGGGTAACACTAGGCCTTTGCATAGCTTCAACTGGTGCTTTGCCTCAATAAGAGGAACATGCTCTTTCTGTCCTCCTCTGCCCACAATGTGTTTTGCAGTGTAGTTCTAAATCAGTGGTGGCGAACCTTTGGCACGGGTGCCAGAGGCGGCACTCAGAGCCCTCTCTGTGGGCACGTGTGCTGTCACCCCAGTCCTAGGCCTTCAGCTGGGTTTTATAAAAGCTTTTTGCTTTAGGCCTCTGCTGCCGTGTGCAAAAAAAAAAAGGTTCAATCAATCAATGAATCTGCTCGCGGGGAAAAAAAGATCTCGCAAAGTTGGAATTGATTGAACTTTTTAGTCCCACCCAGTCTGTCGTTACCACCACAGCCACACCCACCCAATGGGCCACGCCCACCCAGCACCCGACGATACATAAGTGGGTTTTTGGTTTGCAGTTTGGGCACTCGGTCTCCAAAAGGTTCGCCATCACTGTTCTAAATTATCCTTATATACAGTATACTTTTATCTACCTATACAGGAATAACTAGGACAAAAGAGAAAATGAATTCTCCTCCAACCTGAGAACAGTTTGTGGTGATTTGTGATACAAAAAAATACAGTGGTGGCTTACTAGGCCTTCTGGAAATATCACAGAGATATGTCCTGAAGATGCCCCATCAAAACACTAAACATTTAGGCAGGGTGTACCTGAAATAACTGTAAAGGACCAGAGCATTTTTAATAGAGTTGGATCAGCATTACAAAGTTATTGCTTTCCCTTTTTGGAGGCAGTACAACATGAG
The DNA here is from genome assembly GCF_001527695.2 of Protobothrops mucrosquamatus. NCBI lineage: Eukaryota > Metazoa > Chordata > Lepidosauria > Squamata > Viperidae > Protobothrops > Protobothrops mucrosquamatus. Next base: position 108,396 of record NW_015390172.1, read on the forward strand.
GTTCAATAAAATAAGCAAACAAAAATACTCAGTTCTCATTTTAGTGTCTTTTCCATGATCTGTAGATATTCTCTGTCTTGAGACTATTACAATATTATACATATAATTTCATCATTGTGCACAGCAATATGTCTATCTCTACATTTCTATTGAGCATCTCCTTCCTTCCTTCCTTCCTTCCTTCCTTCCTTCCTTCCTTCCTTCCTTCCTTCCTTCCTTCCTTCCTTCCTTCCTTCCTTCCTCTTAACTTTCAGCATTCATTTTTATTGGAAATTTGAAAGCTTTTTGTTTAACTGGGTCTCTTTTTTATTGAACTTTTAAAAAGAAAATAAGAATTTAATATACTGTCCTTCCTGGTACAAATAAATAGGTATAAATCCATCTCTGGTAACAGTATATTTTGGATAATAATTTTAATCTTCTATAAATTCCACATTTACTATAAACAGTATATTCAGAAATATACACAAGCACACTACAACTATGCATTCAGATCAACATACTAATGAATGTGTTTACCCCAAGGAGTCCCCCAACCTTTTTTGGGGGGGCTATTCTTGTTCCTTCAATACCATGAGAAGGAAGCAGACACCGGCATACTAGCTAAACATCTGTTTGCCTTGAATAATAAATCCCAATAACCCAGACATGTCAAACTCGTGACATCACATGACGTCACACAACATATCGGGACAGTTTTGCCATTGTGGGCAATGGGGTGGGCACAGCTTCTGTGTGATGCATCTGGCCCACGGGCTGGCAGTTTGACACCTCTGCAATAACCTATATTCTGACTGCAGTAAGAAAAAGATGTTCCAGATATTACAGTATTAGGGGGCAACAAAAAAACAGTAAGAGTTATGGATGTATTGGGCTAAAGTAGTATCAGGAAGGATAAACTGTTTGTCCCAAGAATGTAAACAAATTACTATGTTTTCAGCAGTCTTTAAAAGAGGTAAAGTTAGCTGATGCTGATGCAATGAATAGTGCACAGATGTACAAACAGACCATGACTTTAATTGTTGAATTTATATCACCTTACCTTCAGGAGCACAAGGCAGATTATGTTGGGTGTCACTTCATTTTATCTCTACAACAACCTGTGAGGTAGGTTGGTCAGCAAGAGAATGAACAGTAACCTGTGAGCTTCTGTAGCCAGGGGTGTAGATGACTCTTTAACTACCTCTCATTAATTATGGAACAAGTAAAAATCAGCATCAACATCCATAATACAAATGATTCATCATACAAATAAGAATTGTATTTGTTTAAACTTTGAATGATAAGCCTCTTGCAAACTTCATCAACATTGCTACTTAATTAATCAAAAGGTTACCATTCCTATGCACTATATAGTGAAAAAGCAGGTCTCAAGTCTAGGTCAACAGGTTGATGACTCAATGCAAATGTATTTCTTCACTATCCTTTACAGAAAACTTCTATCACCATCCTGAATTAATAATCAGAAGCAATCTTGTTACAAGTACAAATTCGGGAAGGGAATTGGGTCACGCTGTAGAATCAGCTGGAAACCTTGCTGAAAAATCTCTATCGCAAGGTTAGTCAGCATCCTTGAGAGCAAACAATTTAGAGGACAATGGGCCTAATCAGGCCCAAGCTAAAATCTCTACTAACAAAATGTTCACATGGCAGCTACATAGATTCATCCAGAAAGCCCTTGACATCTCAATTGAATTCACATAAAAAAGTAATTATGGGCATGAATAGTTCACTTGCCCTCAGAACAACCTAGATTCAGCATGGTGCTCCTTGTCTAAAATGCTTGTTATAGAAATAAGTTTGTATTATACTATTCTAAAGCACATTTTGTTAGAATTGTAAATAGACAGTGATTAGCAGACATCTTAAGAAAATGAATATGCTATTAATAGTTCATTTGTATTTTTTTTTCATATGGCTGGAATTCTAAGGGATTCCTTTCTTTGGGCTACCCATGTATTTACTATCTACCTGAATATAAAATCTGTTTATAACTTTTTGCACTGCTTCTTATCCAGTTTTGTGGTGTGTGTTTACATTTCTGTTATGAACCATCATGCACAATTAAAGTAGACCTTCTTGGATGCTGATACTGGTAGGTTAAGCCAGACTTTTTTTTATAGAATGACCAAACTAAGCCAGGGAGCCAGATATAACAGTATAAACATTTCAGATTGTTAGGTTTTTTTAAAGTCAATATTGATTACGCTAATCTCTTTGTTGTGCAGCCTCTAACATGGATAGATTTGGTGTAACAAATCCACTTGAAATAATATTCTTTCTAAACATTCTGTGTGATACAGATATTTTTATCCTTTCAGTCTGGTGAGAAGAGCCTAGTAGGAACTCATCTCAATGTCACAAAGAAAAGATTCATAAGCCATAAGTTGTGAACAATAATAAAAGAATAACTAAAATGTAATATAGGTCTTAAATTCTCATTGGTAAACCTGGCTGTAAGCTTGGGATTGAGTTGGAAATCTTTGAGACAATATATCGCAATACGAAGATATTAATACAGGTTTTCTGAAGAAGGGGACACACACGTATACAGATAGACAGACAAATATATTTTCCAAAAAGATAAAAGTGTCAACCATGTTAAAAGCCAGATAAGGATCTTATAGAGAAAAAAATATTAGTGGAAATGAAAACAACAAAAGCCAGCTACATGACTTTGGACCAATCACTGGCTCTCAGCCCAATCCACATCACAGGGTTGTTGTTGTTGTAGGGAAAATAGGAGAAAGAAGGTGTGTTGGATATACTTGCTACCTTGAGTTATTTGTAAAAATAATAAAGAAGGGAGAGTGAGTGAGTGAGTGAGTGAGTGAGAGAGAGAGAGAGAGAGAGAGAGAGAGAGAGAGAGAGAGAGAGAGAGAGAAAGAAAGAAAGAAAGAAAGAAAGAAAGAAAGAAAGAAAGAAAGAAAGAAAGAAGGGAGAGAGAGAGGGAGGGAGGGAGGGAGGGAAGGAGGGAAGGAAGGAGGGAAGAAGGGAGGGAGGAAGGAAGGAAGGAAGGAAGGAACATTTTTCATCAGTGGTCACATCTGAAAAGTCGAGAACTTGAGGTGATGCTCCCCTAAAATGGAAGAAATTTGGAGAGTCACTAAAGGATGAAATATTGGATGAGACTATATTCTTTTAGCAGAAAAAAATGGTTATCATGTCTCTCCTTTAAACCCCACCCCTTCCACCATAATGTTTCCTACGCATATCATCATACTATTTTTTTTCAGGGCATATGAACAACTTCTAAACTAAATAACTGTCTTCCTTCCTTCCTTCCTTCCTTCCTTCCTTCCTTCCTTCCTTCCTTCCTTTCCCTCCCTCCTTCCTTCCTTCCTTCCTTCCTTCCTTCCTTCCTTCCTTCCTTCCTTCCTTCCTTCCTTCCTTCCTTCCTTCCTTCCTTTTTCTTTCTCAATGCTCTTTATGTATACTGGGCAGGTTTGCATTTAATATATTTCATTTAAAAACAGTGGGAAGAGTGTGAAAATACAGTAGGTATAAGAAGGGGTCCTATCTTAATGTTGATGAAAGTCAATCTTGTTTTTTAAAAAATCCATCCTAGAATGCAGAAAAGACTTTTTACCAAGCAAGGCTGTGTCATATATCTTAGAGTCTACAGTTGATTTTGAGTCTAAAAGGTTTAGAAAACCATGCCAAGTAAAACATCTGGGAACAACTTCTAAGTTCTCATTAGTGGGCCTCCTGCTAGCTCTATGACACTCCCCTCTCCCAGTTCAAGTGTTAGTTCAGAAAACTGGTATAACTGCCATGATCATTTTTAGGATCACAGAAGGATCTAAGTGAACCCTCCCCTTTGTGGTTTTGAGAGCTTCTCTGCTCACTATCTTTTTTCTCTTTTTGGAACAATGATTTGCAAACATAAATAAATAAATAAAACCATGTCAGGATAACTGTACCTTGTGGCTACCAAGAAGGATATCCATGGTCACATTGATAACTTTGGAAAGCAGTTTCCATACCCTGGAACTACGTAGATATATTCCTGGTCTCTCCTCACCTTGGACTTATTTCATATCCTTGCTATATTTTATGCCTTTTGCAATAGAAGAACACAGGGCCAGAATGTTAAACATACTGCACCATTCATCACCTTGACATTTTATCTTTTGGATTCTTCTATGAAAGCAAAAAAAAAATAAATGGTGTGAAGCAACTGGGAAAGTGTGCAAGATATCTCATAAAAAACACAACAGAATGGGTGCTACTGCTAAAGAGAATTTCCTACAACTGGGACCAAATATTTAAGATTCCATTAAGAATTGATGGCATATCTCTACTGAGAGAAGAAGCAAAAGAAATTAGCAGAGCATGAAAGTACTAGCAAATTCTCATTATATTCAGTGATCTCAAATTGGAGTATTTGACTTTCACTGGGTCAGAAGTAAGACTGTCTCTGAAAAAATGTGTGTGTGTATTGCCAGAGATTTGCAGGCTGATGGCACTCTTCTCTTTCTTGTGTTAATCAAATCCTATTCTTCAGTGTTCTTGTGTATTCATCCAGGCATGACCTGAAAGCACTTGAAATATGTCTTTTGAATTAGCAATGCAGATATAGTAATACAGGTACCTGTAGCCAATTCACATTTTTAATAGTTGAACTTTTCTCATTATGGAAACAGCAATCCTGCCAGCAGCTAGTTATTTAAATCATTTTCACTGGATCAAGATTTAAACTGTCAAACAATGAATGAGACAGCAGCTATTGGCTCTCCCTTATGGCCACATTAATGTAAATTCTTCAAAGACCAAGAGGTGGCAACTAAGTTTGCCAGCCATATTGTGCACTGACCTCACGCCAGCACCAATTCTCATGCATTCAATGCAGGACAAACTTAAATTAAGCAATTTGTGGATTGCCCTGGCATAAATCCCATAAATCACTCTTCTATCTTTCTGCCATGGTTATGAGCTATTAGTAACTGAATAGCAAAACAAGGTTACTATAAATTTTAGTTGTGGGTGCTCCATCACTGGAGGCTTTTAGGAAGAGACTGGACAGCCACTTGTCTGGGTTGGTATAGGGTTTCTGTCTTGTGAAGGGGGTTGGATAAGAAGGCTTCCAAAGTCCCTTCCAACTCTGTTAATTCTGTTAAAAATAATATACCCATGTTTGAAAGATGCTCAAGTGTGTCTAATTTGAAACTTAAAAGGAAGAGGAACATATTTTCCAGGTTGGCCAATTCTCTTCATGCTTGATTGGAGCCTTCAAATGCCAAAGCAAGGGTCATCCTGGATGCCACTGTAGTTAAGGGCTGCATCCAAGTTGCTTAGCAATTCAGCAGAACTAAGGAAATTTTCTGAGCTTCTTTCAATTATGTTCTCTGTTGTTTCTCTCCTCTGGGGAAGATGCCAAAAATGGTTGTCTGTGTATGTTGTTTTACCTTTGATAGAAATTAAGTTTGTCAGAACTTTGCAATAAACTGAACCCCTCTGTCAGAAATAATCCATTTTGGGGACCATGGCATCGGTATATGTTCTCCAAAAAGAGTTTGGTTAGCTTCTGGGCAGAAGGAAGTCCTGAGCAAGTGATGAAATGTGCCTGTTTGGAAAATAGATCAATCACAGTCCATATCATAGTATTTCCCTTGCTCTCAGGTAATTCTACTATAAAATCCATAGCTATCTCCTGCCAAGCTCAGAGGGGTCGGCCACTTGCTGCAATAAAACTGATGGTTTTCCAGGATACTTCTTCATGGTAGCACAAGTGGCACAACTTTTTACATAACTCTCAATGTCCTTTTTCATTCTCAGCCACCAGAACTGCCTGTGCACTAGAAGCAATGTTTTTTAAAAATCCAAAGTGATCCGCTTGCTTAGCATCATGACTCCATTGCAACACCTGGAGTCTGAGGCCTTCAGGGAGGTGTCATTTAGAACCTTTCCAAGCTAATCCCCCCTTCAAGTCAATATATATTTGTTATCTTTAAACCAGGCATCAGTCTCTAACTTCTCCTTCAATTCCTTTAGTGATCGATGGTCAGGACCAACAGGGGGTCTCTGTGTGCACGTGATCTGGTTGTTATTTGGGAAGTGGATTGCAGCAGAGGAATAATGGAGTTAATTACTTCCTCTTGGTTGCTCTTGAACTGGGGCATTCTAGACAAGGTATCAGCCAAAAAGTTCTTGCCTCCAGGAAAATATTTTAGAGTGAAATTAAAATGGTTGAAGTATTGAGCCCACCAAACTTGCTTGGGGGATAATTTGTGGGTCTTGAGAGCCTCCAAATTTTTGTGATCAGTCCATACCTCAAAAGGTATTTTCCCCCCTCCAAGAAATGACACCATGTCAGCAAAGCCCAACAAACTGCAAAAGCATCTTTCTCCCAAACTGCCCACCTCCTCTCGGTCTCAGTTAATTTCTGGAAAGTATAAGTGCAAGGTTGTAACTCTCCTCTGTGATTTTTTTGTAAAAGAACGGCATCCACAGCCACGTCACTTTCATCAGCTTGAATGATGAATTGTTGCCAGGGTCAGGGTGTTTAAGGACTGGTTCATCTACAAAGAGTGTCTTAATTTTTTCAAATGCTGCCTGGAACTCTAATGACCATTGCAATGGCTGACAAGATCAGGGTTCTCCCTCCTCCTTTGCCTGTTTTGAGTAAATCTGTGATTGGCATGGCTATCTCTGCGAAAGAGATAGTTTTGCATACAGTCATCAAGATAAACCAAAAACCCCTTGTATAAATGATTATGGAGCACTTGATTTATCAATTGCATAAATACAGCAGGGTCCCCCTGCAGTCCAAAAGGCTTCACTTTAAATTGGAAGTTACAATGGTGATGAAAAATGTGACATTCTTGTGACCATTATAGCATTCCCATCATCATGTGACCAAAATTTGGGTGCTTGGCCACTGGCATGTATTTATAACAGTGTCCCTCTTCTCTGTCATGTCATCACCTTCTGCGACCTTCTTTTTGTGGCAAGCAAAGTCAATGGGAAAGACAGATTGACTTAACAACCATTTTACTAACTTCACAATGTATGAACTGTGACAAGAAGGATCGTAAAATGAGGCAAAATTCACTTAACAACTATCTTGCTTAGAAAGCAAAATGTTGGGAATCAATTATGGTTGTAAATGGAGGGCTACCTGTATACTTAAAAATTCTCAGTTTAGATCCAATAAACAGCTTCTCAATATACTCAAATAATAATAATAATAGTAGTAGTAAAGTTGGAAGGGACCTTGAAGGGACCTTTCCTGCCTGACCCCCTGCTCAGGCAGGAAACCCTATACCATTTCGGACAAATAGCTGTCCAGTCTCTTCTTAAAAACTTCCAGTGTTGGAGCATTCACTGCTTCTGGAGGCAGGTTGTTCCACTGGTATCTGAAGTTTCAGAAACCGCGAGGATTAGGGGACAAACTATGTGGATTTCTGTAAATTCTCATCAGTGACTTTTTTGAGCTGATCAACTCTTTCTTCAATTATGAAAAGTGGAGACATAAAATAGAGCCACATAATTGGGGGGGGGAAGAGAATTTATTCTTCCCTCTTTCTATACAAAGAGTCTGTATTTTGTATTGAAGAAGGCTTTTTCAGGTGATAATATAACCTGGAGCCCTCAATATTTAATAGTTCCAGTTAAATATCACCCTCTGTCATTGTCACTCAGATGATTTTGGCACATTCAGCAAGACCATTTACAGGGACTACAGCTGTTTCTATGTGATCATGAGGTAGGAGTCTGATGATTAATGGTCCATGCAGAAGCCAATGAAAATAGCTCTGCTCTTTCATAGGCTTTCTTGCTAGGAAGAATTATGATAAAGATGTGATGCTAGCAGAGACCCATTATCAGAGCAGCAATGATAGTAAAAGATTGGATTGAGTGTTGTAGTGTTTGAACACAACTAGCTTTGTGGATACATTTTAATTAGGAAATTCTAAATCTAGCCAGTCTCAGCTTAACTTGATGGCATTTTTATCAGACTTTATGGAACCGTCAAACAAACAAAAACAAAAGTCAAGAGCAAACAAAAAAACAAACAAGACAGCTTTGAATCTATTTGTATGAAATTTGTCAGATCTGATTAAAAAAAACAAAAACAAAAAATTGTTTAAGTTTAATGCAGTTCTGCCCAGATTATCTTTCATTGTTAACGGTCTTATTTAGAAAAGATCAACATCAAATTTAAAGTCACTGATTGTTATTCCTTCTATACCTGTTTCAAATTTGGCAGTCTTTATTCTTTTGTAAAAATTAAATTTGCCTGAAAATATAATTTAATGTGCATAATACATATACTGTACACCTTCAGGGTTAAGGTTGGGAGAGAAAAGGTACAGGCAGTGGGAGAACTCATGAAAACAGTCCAAATTAGGTTATTTTCTAAATTGTTGAAAATTTCATATCCTAATATTGCTATTTGTGTATCCTAACAGATAGATAGAACATTTTATGTGTGAATTATTGGTACATTTAAAAGTTAATTGTTGTGTGCTTTGTTTTCTTTTTAACGTGTAGATGGAAGGAGAGGGAAAAAAAGAATGTAATGTAGAAGAATACGTGTAAAGTGGAGCAGAGCATAAATATAGGTTAACCTGTTCTTCTAGATGTTTTATGAAGACATTATTCATTTCTAATATAAGTATCTGTAATACACCGTGGAAAATTGCAGAAGCACACTGAATTGTAGATGCATCAAGGCTCTATTGATGTATGTTTTTAGGTCTTAGACAAAATGTGAAAAAAAAGAGTCTGTATCTAGCTCTTATTGGGATTTTATTTCCCACAGATTTTCATAGGTGGTTCTAAAAAGAAACAAAAGAAACAGCATTTTTCTTCAGGCTTCTAAATGAATCATAATGTTGAATACAGACAGCTTATGAAGCGGTATATCCAGAAGTACCTCTAAAAAGCAATTTTAATGCGCTATGCAAATTACTAAATAATGCCAAGGTGACAGTTACATTTCAAGCTGCTAAAACACAAAACTAGCAAGGAAACAAAGTAAACAACCAAGATAAAGCCCATTTGACTTTACAGTATCTCCCACATTTGTAGAAAGAATATGGAATTTGAATGTGTTTTAGAGATGATTTCATTCTTTGACTAACTTTTCAGCCACAATGCTCTATTGACAATGAAATCAAGTATCTGCTAATGCATGGAATAGAGATAGATCATATACTTGGGGAGCCTGAGAGTCACTTCCTTTCTTGAATCTGAATTATGATTTTCTGTTTTTCATTGTTCTATAGCAGGATTGCTAACTTGTTTTAGGAAGATGGGAAAAATTGCTAAGAAGCTTTCCATAGCTTTAGTCAAACTATAAATGCAAGTTGTCTCTTGCTGAAAATTTTGATTGCTTATTCTTTAATTTAATGCATAAGCTTTCTAAATCTGAATATTCATCAAGGGAAAGAAAACAACCATTGATAATTACTTGAAAGTGTGGATTGGTACTCAATTCAGTTTCTTTTTAGAAATGGGTAAGGATGGGGTAACTCAGAAAGTTGTGAAAAATGGTAAAACACCTATTTTAAGATTCAGAAAAAATAATACCACTTTATTTTATCCAACCACTGGTTAAATTAGAAGAAAAACTATGCAGAAAAATAGACATATTATCCTCTTCCACTCTGGTTATGTTGTATGCAGGAAAGAAGTGAGGTCCAAGTCCTGAATATATAATAGTTTTCCCAAGCTATAAGAATTGGGAAAATGAATTAAAATTTATTTATTTTGCTTTAATTTGCTTTAAATATCTGAAAAGATAAGACATAACAAAGAAGAGCCATCCTATCAACAGATAAAACATGTAATTAATTTCCCTTAATAAACTCATGATAGCTAGTTTACTTTTGTGATTTCAACAAAGGTTCTGTTATTTAATTTAAAAGTTGTTCAACATCATCAATATGAGCTCAAGTGAAAGAGCACATACCAATTAATTACACTTAGGATATTGATTCTTTTTTCCAGGCTTTTAAGTCATGTCATTACTCAGGTTAAGCAAAACTTAAGAAGTGTTCACTGTCTGGTTAACAGACAACTTGGGCCTTAAGATAGTAATTTGCAAAATAATAATTGAGAACGTAAGCTCAATGAATACATCGTTTTAGAGCCTGGATAGAATTTTTTTTCTGAGATGGTACCCTACAAGGGAAGGGAAAGGGAAAGGAAAGGAAAGGACTTTTCAAAAAGTGTACAAAGCAGTTCAGCTCAAAATGTTTGAATTCAAACTAGCCTTCCAATCTCTTTGGACTAGTTAGGCTTAGGATGCTTCAGGTAAGAATGGAACAGCATTAGGATACTTCCAATGAGTTCCAACAGTCCATTTCTAGCATGTAAACATTTACATTGAAAATGGTTTGCCTACGGCTATATTCATGATATAAAAGTACATAGGATACTTTTTCTCAAAACAAAATCCTTTAAAAGACTTAGGACTTTAACTGTTAGAATTGTTGCTATTAAGGATGGAAGAGTGGTATAAATAGAAAATAAGATGGTACCTTCATTTTCTTCCCACAAAGCCATGAAATAGTTCTAAACCTAGTATAGGAATTCAATACATATATAATTTGTATGAGCATGTGTTCCAAATATGAGATTGCTTGAATAAAAATAGGATATCTGACTCCATAGAAAGCACATAAGGGGGAACAAATCCCTAATGGTAAACTGTCATCATTATATTCTAACAAATCACTTACATTTTATCTTTAATATACCTAAAATAGAATTGGTAAAGTTTGGGGCAGTATACTAAATATTGTAACATAAATAACACCAAATATATTTTTTTTTGTACACATTTGTCCTGATAAGTCGTTTTGTTCAGTGCTTGTTTAAAATCTATTGGCTTCTGTTTCTATTAAGCTCATAAAAATCCACCATTCATAATCAGAATTCTGTTCTCTACCTGAGATTTTATGCATCTTCTGATGTACTGAAACTGGTGTACTGAAAATTATTTCTTATTATTCCCTCCTTTTGTATGTTTTACTGTTTTATAATTAAACTATCTTTAGCATCCCTCTGCAATTTTATGTCCTCTTGAAGTCCTGGGAGTACAACAAGAGCAATGTGTACAGCAACTGAAAATACAAAATTTGTGGACTCTAAATATTAAACTGAGAAAGGCTGGATGTGAGCATAATATAAAAATATGCATTATGTGAATAATGTGGACATGGTCATTGAAACCTCTGCCAAATCTGGAATTAACAATGTGTGTAATGAAGAAGGAAAATTCCATAATTAAGTATCCATGAATTCAGGAGGAGGGAAACTTTGAAAATACCATAAAAGATACTGATCATTGCTCCCAAAATGGAGCAATGGCTTAGGACTGTCAAGACCATGGGAAATAGATTATCTGAACTATAAATGTTCATATGGAGTAATGTTAGAACACCCATCCCTGATTCATTTCCTTGCTGAATTTGGTTCTTATTATATATGGACAGCAGAAAGCTCTTGGTCAATGTCAATTTGATTGATTTTACAGTCTTGTATTAATGTAGCAGTAATCTGGCCAATCTTCCCATTTTCCAAGCATTCTATTAAAATAGAATTTATCAGATGTATTTTCTTAACAGGCAGAACTTTTGTATGCTTTTTTTTTAATTACCCGTGAATTTTAACATTAGTTGGCAATGCTTCACAAATTATTTGGAAGTATTTTGCACTAATACGAACAGAGAAAACCATCAGTATTTTCTAATGTGAGGATGCCTAAAAATAATCAGGCTGCTTAAAGGAAAGACAGAGAGTTACTGTGTTTCTGTGAGATTCAAAGCATTTTTTCCCCAAAACATTTTTGAAGCATTTCATCTAAAACTGTCAATGCTTCTTTTCAAAGTATAGTCAATTGCCAACAGTTCTTTTCAAAATTTAGTCCCTTGACCTGAGAAAGTGAATGCAAATTACTTTATTGTAATCATTAACCACCACAAAAGAACTGATATTCAGATATTCAAAATATTGAAAGCTAAATTGACAATGTCAGGATAGTTATGAAAAGTACATACAAACAAAAAAGGTTAAAAGATAATATTAAATGCTAAAATCTTGCTCAGAGTACACTTATACACAAGAGGGAATTAAAATTAGCAATCTGGAGGGTATAGACTTGTAAGAGCAGTATAAAATACAAACACTATACCAATACTTATATATGCACACACATTCTCTCTTTCTCTCTCTCTCTTTCTCTCTCTCTGTCTCACACACAACACACACACACACACAATGTATATTCATAAATAAAACTATAATATCATCCAGGAGGGATTTAAACTTTTTTTAGTGACAACTGATAAACCTGGGGAAAATGTAGCACATCACCTGAGAGATTGTTCATAATTTAATATTATAGAAATGTTTTAAAATAGTAGGGGGTGAGTATCCATGGGGAGGTGGGTGATTCAATACTGTCAAAATGGTGAATGGAAATAGACAATTAAGCCATGCATCTTTTTACAAATGGACAATGTGTGCAGAATACATATTAAAATGGAGAGGGCTTGGAATATCAGGTCACATCCAGCATTTTGAGGCTGATGCCCCACCCATTCCAGATGCCCCCACAATCTTTTCCAGCATCTGGGCACCACATCTCACAAGGTATGAAAAGCTACCCAAGGTATATAAGTTTCAATATAGTATAGAGTTCAGAAAATGTATGTTACTGTAAATAACTGAACTCTTTTGAGATTTTTATGTTCTTTGAGATACTGATTATTTTAAAATCAGTTTATTTTATTTAGGTGATACTTGTCCATTTGATTAATTTATTAATACCTACAAGAGTCAATTCTTGAACTGGAATTTGGGAGGAATATACTATAGGAGATGAACTGGCCAATGTCCAGTTGAGAATTGTTGAGAATTCAATGCTATGTTTATATAGAATGGTTCAGAGGCTGAACCATCAATATGCCTGGTTCACAGCAGCAGAGTGGAACCAAGAAATACTCACCTTCTCTTCTTCCTGAAATTTATTCATGCTAACCTCCTACATCAGGGGTCTTCAAACTTGGTCCTTTTATGACTTGTAGACTTCAACTCCCAGAATTCTTTAGCCAGCTTTGGGAATTGAAGTCCACAAGTCATAAAAGGACCAAGTTTGAAGACCCCGGTCCTACATCCATATCATGGAGTAAAGAGGCACTGCAGGAAGGAAAAAGACTTATATCATATTTGCCTCTTGGAAATAAGAACTATGTTTTCAGTTTCAGAAACAGCAATGGAAAAAAAATTCCTACATTCTGAAAAAAGGGCTCCCAATTTACTTTAAAATGTACTAAAAAATTCCTATTTGAGAAAATTGTTGTTTGCTTGCTTGCTTTTGAAGGAACTTACCTAACTCTGAGGCATGAATTCTAGTTGGGAAAATATTGTCCATAATTTTGTTCAGCACTGGAAAGCATATTTAATTTAAATGCTTAGCACTTTTTCTCCGGAATGAAGGAACATTGCCACATTTTTTCTAATTAAGAACCACCAAACAGTAAGTGAATGGTTTTCTAGTTCAAATAGTATAATATCTTATGAAATCTATGAATGTGTGATGGTGCAGCAAATACAAAATCTGTGTAAAGTCTCTTCAGATTTCAGAAGTAGGCACTATTTTTAGAGATGTTTTTAATGAATCATAGAATTAAAACCATAGACTTGCAAAAGATCTTCACGATTATCTACTCCACTCCCTGTTCAGGGTGGGGTCACCTAGAGTTCAACTCATCTCTTTACATTAGCCTATTCGTTGACTGGCAGGTTATATAGTTAGGCTTCCATATAATGTTAACTCATTGGTTCTGCTCCTGCAATATAGAGGTAACATAGAATAACTTCACTCTTTCTACAATGGGACAAATCTTCAGATATTTGAAGAATGAAGTGATGTAGCTCTTCAGTCATAGCTTCTATAGACCAGTCATACCCAGATCTCTTAAATATTCTTTGTAAATCTTAATTGCAGACCATTCATCAACTTGGAATCTCTCCATTGACCTGACTCCAATTGGTCACTGTCCTTTTTGAACTATGGGCCCAGAACCTGATATAGTATTTCAAGTGTAGTCTTGAGAAGAATATTGAAATTTCTGCTCTTAATACATCTCAAGATAGAATTTACCATATGAATAACTGTATCACGATGTATATTAAAGTTTAACAAGGACATACAGAAACTTTTTTATATGTACTGCATTACAACAGGCTCTCCTTCCTGTAATTTTGATTTCATTTGTCTTATCTGATGCAAAATTTTATATTTCTTCATGTTAATTCCATTCAAATTGGTTTCAGCTCCTCTCTAGAATTTTTTTAAATCTCTAATAAATTATTAACCACCCATCACAGTTTTGTGTCTCTTTTTTTTGACTTTCAAGTTATTGTTGACTTTTGGCAACTGTCTGGACTAGTCATTAAAATTGTCTTGGAAAAAAATTCGAAAATAGCTTGCCATTACTTTAATCCTAAGGTTCAAAATAAGGGAAATGTCATCAACTGGCTTTGTGCCTAAGATGGGACTAGAACTTAAGGTTAATAATAATAATAATAATAATAATAATAATAATAATAATAATAATAATAATAATAATAATAATAATAATAATAATAATAATAATAATAATAATAATAAAAAAGTTGGAAGGGACCTTGGAGGTCATCTAGTCCAACCCCCTGCTCAGGCAGGAAACCCTATACCATTTCAGACAAATGGCTGTCCAGTCTCTTCTTAAAAACTTCCAGTGTTGGAGCATTCAAATTCCAGTGTTGGAGGCAGGTTGTTCCACTGGTTAATTGTTCTAACTGTCAGGAAGTTTCTCCTAAGTTCTTAGACCTTATGGTCTTCTGGTTTCTAGTCCAGTTCTGTAGCCACTACACCAAACTGGTTCTCTATGTCATATAGAGACTCAATAACTACCCTAATCTCATTTTTTGATAAAAAGTATTGATCAGCATAGAGGTGATTTACTTTGAATAATCCTGCCTACTACCTATTATTGTAAAAAATGTATTGACATTTGAATAACATATAACTAGAACAAATATTATTTGTTCATTGCAAAATAGAAAACATGTGTTTACACTCCTTCCCTTCCTTTCTCTGTATAGAGTCATATTTCATCTTTATAGGATAATACTCTGCCAAAGTTGATGTGCATTTTTGGGTTTCTTACAGGCACATGGCACCTGCTCTAAAAATTGTGGCTAAGAGAATTTACACAAATTCCACTTCTGTGCCACCAGTTCCTTTACTTAGTCAATTCCTGACTGGGTTATTGGAATGTGTTCTACATGGGGCTACCCTTGAAGAACATTCAGAAAGCTCAACTGGTACCAAATGTGGAAGTTTGCGCTACTACAAGGTTTGCTCATGCAACACTACTGTCCCAAAAACTGCATTAGGTCTAGTACGTTTCTGGGTGCAATTCCATGTGCTGTTGATCACCTTTAAAATAGTGCATGGCATGGGGCTGGTTTACTGGTCTCCTGCTTGAACAGGGGATTAGAAAAGAAGACATCCAAGATCCCTTCTAACTGTTATTCTGTTACTTGCTTATCTCTAAGCATCTCTGCCTGTCTCAACAGACTATGTAGTCCTGCTTTAAGTCCTCCAATTAAACAGTTTTATCTTTTAGGACCAAAGTGAAACATTTTATAATTTTAATTTAATTAATCTAAATACTGCCAATCTCATTATTTGGGGTGGCTCTGATCTTATCTGTTGCAATGTCTGCCCCTAATGAGAATCCTAACCAGTGGTGGGATTCAGCCAGTTCACACCAGTTTGGCAGAACCAGTAGCTATTTTTTTGTTGCCCAGGCCCAGAATTAACTTCCGGAAGCGGCATTCACACAAAGAACCGGTTGTTCACATATTTGAATCCCACCATTGGTCCTAACCTCTTGATCTTCCAGAAGGCTGCTAAGACTGGACTTTTCCTCCAGAGAGTAGAGTTTGAATGTTAGAGGAGTCCAATATGCATGTATTTGTACTATGAGTTTGTGATATGGTGCCTCAGTTTCTTTTTTACTGGATTATTTTTCATGATGTCTTTGGTTATTTTTTTTTTAATGTATTTATTTTCTAACTGGTTTTAGCTACCCAGAATTATGTATTTAAGATTGGTTGCACACACATTTGATGTGTGCCGTTGTGCCCACAGTAAAAAAATGACAATAAAGGGTATCTTATTGTTAAATCCTTGGATTCAAATGACAGTTCAACAGGCATAGTGTGAACCAAAAGCTTCTTTAATGACTTAATTGTTCATTGCAGTAAACGGAGACTCACAGGCCTCCTGCTTCTCTTCTCTGCTTACAAACGGCTCTGAGAGCAACACAAACGGTCCGGGAAAACTCGTTACTGAGCGCGCGCTTTCCTGCGCATGCGCACAAGCTGTTGCCAGTTTGTCTGGCCCCGGGCAGCTTCCGCAGCCCGTTGCCATGGCGACCGCCCGGGCTTGCTTGCTGCAAGTCCCGGGACACAACACCCCTTCACCCCCGGATTAAACTTATGTGGGCCCATGCGCTCACATGTATTAAACCCGCGACC
>NW_015390173.1:5000-31903 GCF_001527695.2 Protobothrops mucrosquamatus
CAGCGTCCCAGGGGTCACGTCCCTTTTGCAACCTTCTGACAAGCAGAGTCACTGAACAACCACGTCACTAACTGAACTGCACTTTAACTGTGGCAAGAAGAGTCATAAAGTGCGGCAAAAGTATCTCGAATTTTGCTTAGCAGCCGAAATTTTGAGCTCAGTTTGGTCGTAAGTTGGGGATTACCCTGGGGTCAGGTCTTTAATAACTCCCTGAACCTCCTCAGGATGGAAATTGTGTGGATGTTTGAGGAAAATCTCATTCCAGAGGGTTGACAGCTGTTGCAGCTGCCCTGGACTTTATAAATTGTAGGTTGTGTTAACTAATTTGTAATTTTGTTCCCGTGTTTTTTTTTTACAGACATGAGGAAAGCCCTGTCAAGAGATAAAGAGAAGAAATCAATTATACCGTTACCACATCCTGTCAGACCAGAAGATATTGAATAAGTCGATTCTGCGGTTGCTGTAAAATAGATCGAGAATAAAAACCTGTAGATAAATGGGAACAATCAGGATATATTTAATGCAACTGGGAGCTTTGGAAGAAAAAGAGAGAGAGAAAGAGAGTATATGCAAATATCAAATGTTTTCACTTTTAGCCTGCGCTTCTAAATCTTGTAATGCCCCCCCCCAAAGCCAGAAACAATCTTATAACTTCCATATTTCTCACGATTCGATTTTAAAAAATATTAATAAACCCAAAGGCCTCATTTCTAAGAAGGCAGGACGGCTAACGTTTTACCTTGTTGTGGAATTTTTGCATGAGTTTAATCAAATTAAAAAAAGCAAATCTTAGGTATAATGTTTGGGGAAAAAATACTCGGTTTAAAATATGAGGAGTTCAAATTGCAAAAATAAAAAGGCAAAAATGATACAACACTGGATGATTTTAAGAAGAGACTGGACAGCCATTAGTCTGAAATGGTATAGGGTCTCCTGCCTGAACGGGGTTGGACTAGATGGCCTCCAAGGTGCCTTCCAGCTCTGTTATTCTGTTACAATACAATAAAGGGGGGAAAGAAGGGAGAAAATACATCACACCATAGTTGTCCCTCTGCAAACAAATCAGGGTTTGGCATCGTCCAGGTTTTGGGGACTATAAGCCCCCATATTTCCATATTTATTTATTTATTTATTTTATTATTAAATTTATATCCCGCCCTTCTCCTTGCGGACTCAGGGCGGCTTAGTGGTGATGCTGGATTATTCAACATCTTCAAGGCAGTCAAGGGGAATGCACCCCCCCCTTGTATGCTCTTGATTGTCCTAGACCAGGGGTAGGCAACCTTGGCTCTTTTATGACTGGTGGTCTTCAACTCCCAGAATTCCTGAGCCAGCATGGCTCAGCTTGGAAACCTCTCCCTTTCCCCTCAGCATGGCTGGCTCAGGAATTCTGGGAGTTGAAGTCCACCAGTCCTAAAAGAGCCAAGGTGGCCTACCCCTGTCTTAGGTGGAAGTAAAAAAAAAAATCCAGAATGCACCTGGAGGCACTTGAAAGCCTTCAGTAACAACCCCGGCAGAGCTCTGAACTACAGATAGTCCTCGACTTACAACAGTTCATTTAGCGACCGTTCAAAGTTATAAGAGAAAAAAGCAACTTATCATGGCTTTTCACACTTATGACCGTTTGGTCACGTGATCAAAATTCAGAGGCTTGGCAACCGACTTGTATTTATGACAGTCGCAGTGTCCCGGTTGTGTGTGTGTGTGTGTGTGTGTGTGTGTACGTGTGTAAGACGTGATCCCCTTTTGTAATCTTCCTACAAGCCAACGAGGGAAGCCGGATCCACTTAAGTAACTCAACCGAGTTACTTAACAACTGCAGTGATTGCCTTAGCAACTGTGACAAGGCAGGTCATAAGATGGGGCCAAATTCACTTAAGGAACGTCTCGCTTAGTGACAGAAACGTTGGCCTCAGTTGTGGCCATAAGCAGAGGACAGCCTGTAATAATGTTATCGTCCGTGAAGCCCAAGGAATGGTGTTTGTACCATCTCCCTAACCCTGGTTTGGGACTGCGGTTGCACCATTTGGCCTTGTAGTGTTGCTCAGTCTCCACAAGTTTAAACTGTGTGGATATCAATTCCCAGAATTGCTGGCTGGGGAATTCTGGTGTTAACGCTGCTAACGTTGGATGTTTTTGCAGTGACAATAGATGGAAATGTAGCCATCTTTTTCCTTTTGCTTTTAGAGTTAGATGATGCTGGGCAGGGGGGATGTGAATTGAGAGTCCAGATAGACATAACAACACTAACAAGACAACAACTCTAGAAAGAGTGCAGAGAAGAGCAACAAAGATGATCAGGGGACTGGAGGCTAAAACATATAAGGAACGGTTGCTGGAATTGGGTATGTCTAGTCTAATGAAGAGAAGGACGAGGGGGGACATGATAGCAGTCTTCCAGTATCTCAGGGGCTGCCACAAAGAAGAGGGAGTCAAGCTATCCTCCAAAGCCCCTGAAGGCAGGACAAGAAGCAACGGATGGAAACTCATCAAGGAGAGAAGCAGCCTGGAACTAAGGAGAAACTTCCTGACAGTTAGAACAATTAACCAGTGGAACAACCTGCCTCCAGAAGCGGTGAATGCTCCAACCCTGGAAGTTTTTAAGAAGAGACTGGACAGCCTTTTGTCTGAAATGGTACAGGGTTTCCTGCCTGAGCAGGGGGTTGGACTACTAGATGACCTCCAAGGTCACTTCCAATTTTATTATTATTACTATTACTATTATCATCATCATCATCATCATCATCATCATCATCTCCAAGGTCTCTTCCAACTTTATTATTATTATTAAACCTAGGGTGAGAATCAAGGTTGTTGAAATCAGAGCTGATAAAGAATTGGGGGGCTGGAGAGCTGGAGAGGAAGCCTGCGGCTTCAAGCTAATTGGGGAGTGTGTTTATGACTGTTAATTGGAGGATACTATGCTTTGATACTATGTGCCCAGGGGAGGGGAATTCAGTTTTTGGCTTCGATTAGGTAAGTGCCGATATTATGCTACTCGAATAAAAGATCCTTTAAGGTAAAAAAATGCCTCGAAGTTCTTTTGAAGAGTTTCCTCTGTCGGAACCAGGACATCTGGCAGTTGAAGTCCACCCAGCCTAAAGTTGCTGAGGTAGAGAAACACTGACCACATGAGCGTCCACCTGCACCCTTGCCCTGCCACGGCCATCTTAACTGTTCCACCTTGCTGCTCCCAGTTAGTTTGCTTCCTCTGTCTCTGGAGAGTCTCCGTCCTCCAGGCCAGGGTCGTCCCCAAGGCACTTTTTCCAAAAGACAACTGGACTTTCTTGGTTTTTTCTCCTGGTAAATGTTTCGCTTCTCATCCGGGTCTTCAGAATATACAACTACAACTTCAGAACCGAAGAAGCTTCCTGGAATGAGAAGGAAAGCGTCTTCAAGGAAGAAACAAGAAAGTCCAGTTGCCTTTTGAAAAAAAAAAGCACCTTTGGGTGTTCTTCCTGTTCTGAGATGGTTCTCTGTTCTTTCAGGGTTTCTCCATTGCTGACCGTTCCTCCTTGTTTGGAGAATGAACTAAATAGGGGAAGGACAAGTCCAGCTTTTCCTGAGCCAGGCAGAGGGGAAAATGCTGGATCAGGATTGGGGGGGGGGCAGGGTCTTTCAACACCTTTTCTAGACAAGGAAAGTCCCTGGAGATTATGGGCAATATATTATCTATCAAGCTATCATTTATCGCTTTTGCACTCTCTCTCTCATTCATCTATCTCATATATCCTTTATCTAGCTTCATTATCTATCCCTTTATGTCCATCCATCCATATCCTTAACTACCTGTATCTCTGTATCATTCCTTCCTTCCTTCTTTCCTCTAATATATCCTTTATCCAGCTTTATTATCTATCCCTTTATGTCCATCCAATCATCCATATCTCTGTAACTATCTTATCATTCATTCATTCATTTATCTATGTAATATATCCTTTATCTAGCTTTATTATCTATCTCTTTGTCCATCCATCTATCTCTGTCACTATCTCTGTATTTCTGCATCTCTGATCTTTTTCCATTCTTCATTCATTCATTCATTCATTCATTCATTCATTCATTCATTCATCTATTATCTAATATATCCTTTATCTAGTTTTGTTATCTATCTCTTTACCCATCCATCTATATCTCTGTAACTATCTCTGTATCTCTGCATTCATTCATTCTATTATTTAATATATCCTTTATCTAGCTTTATTTATCCCTTTGTCCATCTATCCATCCATCCATATCTCTGTAACTCTTTATCTATCATTCATTCATTCATCTATTATCTAATATATCCTTTTAGCTTTATTATCTAACCTTTATGTCCATCTATCCATATCTCTGTAAGTCTGTGTCTATCTTTTTCTTTCTTTCATTCATCTATTATCTAATATATCCTTTACCTAGCTTTATTATCTATCTCTTTGTCTGTCCATCCATCCATATCTCTGTGTAACAATCTATATCTATCATTCATCCATCCATCTATTATCTATCTAATATATCCTTTGTCTAGCTTTATTATCTATCTCTTTATGTCCATCTATCCATCCATCCATCCATATCTCTGTAATTATCTGTATCTTTCATTCATTCATTCATTCATTCATTCATTCATCTATTATCTAATATATCCTTTATCTAGCTTTATTATCTATCTCTTTGTCCGTCCATCCATCCATATCTCTGTAACAATCTATATCTAACATTCATCCATCCATCTATTATCTAATATATCCTTTGTCTAGCTTTATTATCTATCTCTTTATGTCCATCCATCCATATCTCTGTAGTTATCTGTATCTTTCATTCATTCATTCATTCATTCATTCATTCATTCATTCATTCATTCATCTATTATCTAATATATCTAGCTTTATTATCTCTCTTTGTCCATCCATCCATCTAGATCTCTGTAACTATCTCTGCATCTATCTCTCCATTCCTTCTTTCATTCATTATGTATCTCTTCTTTATCTAGCTTTATTCTCTATCCCTTTATTATGTCTCCATCTTCCCAGCTGAGTATCACGTGCTCAGGCAAGGGGGGCGGCGCAGCTCACGCGCACCGGAAATCCCGCCTCCGGCTGGTGGAAGCGACGCTCTGGGGGGATCTCTATGGTCCGAGAGGGGCGGGGGGCGCCGCCTTTTCCTGTTTATTTCCTCTCTTTCTTCCGGGTTGGAGGCAATTTGGGGAGGGGGAGGGCGAAGCGGGGCCGCCGCCGGAGGGGCCGCCGGGGGAAGGACGAGGAGGCGGAGGCGAGGTGAGTCCGGCGAGGGACGGGGAGATTCGCCCACCCAAGAGGTGTGGGACTACAACTCCCATCACCCTCACCCAGGGGGAGGGGTTGGGGGGAGGATTTGTAGTCCCCCCCCTCCTAGGCGGAGGCGGCCGGTGTGCCCCGGGACAGGGAGCCCGCCCCCACCCCGCGCCGGATCCCCTTGGCCGGGCAGGAAGGGAAGCGGGGCTGGGAAGGGAGACCACCAGGAGATCCCTGGCAGGCAGAAAGAGGTCCGGTGGGGGCTTTAGCGGTTTGATTTCTGGGTTTTGATATGTTTGCTTTATTTGATGCATTCACCATTTCTTCTGGGCAGCTCACAACAAACAGAAAGAGTTTTAAAAAAAACAAACACACACCCAGGCAACCACGTACAGCTGTCCAAAAAAACCACAATTAAAAATGGAGCAAAAGGTAAAATAATAGTCCCAGCCAGAGAGTCCATTGAATATACTGTAGCTTTGCTAAACATCTGGAAGAAAACAGCCAAGCCCAGAGAGCACCAGTCCTGCCCAAAGTCGTCTCCCTCCTTCTCCTGTCCCCCCCCAACACCCCTTCCCAGCACTGATGGTGTTACCTAGTGGGGTCAGGAAACGTCTGCAAGCAAATAGCCAAGAGGACATCAAGGATCCCACAGTTCTCTTCCTCCTTCTCCTCCTCCTCTTCCCCCCCCCAATCTATTTCCCTTCTAGCACTGATCATCTCTGGATGGGTCAGGAAATGTCTGCAAGAAATCCGCCAAGCTCGGTGAGCATTGTTGAGCCCAAAGTCCTCCCCTACGCAACCCCCCCTTTTTGGCACTGATGATGTTACCTAGTTGGGTCATGAAACGTCTGCAAGAAAACCACCCAGCTCAGAGAGTACCAAGGACCCCACAGTTGTTGTCCTCCTCCTCCTCCTCTCCCCCATACTCTTCCTCTTTCTCCTCTTCCTCTTTCTCCTCCTCTCCCCTTCTCCTCCTCCTCACAAACCCCACTCGCCACTGGCGCTGATAATGTTACCTAGTTGGGTCATAAAATGTCTGCAAGAAAACAACCCAGCTCAGCAGCAAGGACTTCACAATTATTGTCTCCTCCTCCTCTTTCTCCTCCTCCTTCTCATACTCCTCCCCCCCCCCATTCCTTTCTAGCCCGGATGAACCACCCAGCTCAGAGAGCACCAAGGACCCCACAGTTGTTCTCCTCCTCCTCTCCCCCAACCCCTTCCCTTCTAGCACTGATGATGTTTCCTACTTGGGTAATGAAATGTCTGCAAGAAAAGAACCCAGCTCAGAGAGCACCAGGGACCCCCCAGGCCTTTCCTCCTCCTCCTCCTCCTCCTCCTCCTCCTCTCCACAAACCCCTCACCCTTCTAGCACTGATGATGTTACCTAGTATGGGTCATGAAACATCTGCAAGAAAACAGCCAAGCTCAGAGAGCAGCAAGGATCTCACAGTCCTCCTCCTCCTCCTGCTCCTCCTCCTCCTCTCCATGAACCCCACTCCCTTCTAGCACTGATGATGTTCCCTAGTTGGGTAATGAAACATCTGCAAGAAAATCACCAAGCTCAGGGAGCATCAAGGACCCCACAGTCCTCCTCCTCCTCCCCCCACCCCCCATTCCTTTCTAGGCTGGATAATGTTACCTAGTTGGGTCATGAAACGTCTGCAAGAAAACCACTCAGCTCAGAGAGCACCAAAGACCTCGCATTCCTCCTCCTCCTCCTCCTCCTCCTCCTCCTCCATCTCTGCAAATCCCACTCCCTTCTAACACTGATGATGTTACCTAGTTGGGTAATGAAACGTCTGCAAGAAAACAACCAAGCTCAGAGAGCATAAAGGATCCCAGTTGTTCTCCTCCTCCTCCCCCCTCCCATGATATTTATTTATTTATTTATTTATTTTTTAAGACTTATATGCCGCCCTTCTCCCCACGGGACTCAGGGCGGCTCACAGCATATTAAAACAACATAGTACATTTCCCCAATAAAAGCCAATTAAAAACCAAATATTTGTAGCTGTGTCTCTTATTAAAATCATTAAAAATTATCCCTATTTAAAATTCATATGATCTAGTTTGGGAAATGAAATATCTGCAAGGAACCAAACAAGCTCAGAGAGCACCAAGGAGCCCTCAGTTCCACCCTGAGTTACGAATAACCCTTGTGCGTTTCTTCTTTCTTGTTGTCCAAAATCTTGTCATGAAATCTGGGGAGGAGACTGAACCAGCTCCGGCGAGCCTACTGTGCAGTGGATCTTTTAAACGTTATTTAAGGATCTACGAAGAGGAATGATAGAGTCCAGATCTTTGGAATGATTCTCCCATTCTGCTCTCTTTGGGCCAGGTTTTACTCGGAATCCCGGACGCCGGACACTGCAGGGCAGAAAGGACGCTAACGCACTGGAGGGAGTTCAGCGAAGGTGCTCAAGAGCGGGAAGGGCCTGGAAACGGGTCCTTTGAAGAAAAGGGAAAAGACCTGGGTAGGTTTGCTGCAGAAGGGACGTTTGGGGAGGAGAGATGTTGGCAGTTTGGGGATATCTAAAAGGTTGCCAAGGAGAGGAGAGGCTGGATAAGTTCTGTGCTTATCTGGGAGGGCAAGACCTGGGACCAGGGGCTGAAATGGGGGCAGTAGTAGACGTCAGGAGGAATTTCCTTCAGGTGAGAATTAAGAAATTTCTAGGTTGTTTCTCTCCTTGATTAGTTTCCATCAATTGCTTCTTGTACTTTGGAGAATAGGGTGACCCCCCCCCCTTTCAGATTCCAGACTGAATAGCCCTCCATCTAAAATGCTTTTAACAGGTCCTGCACCAAATGGGGTTGGACTAGATCAGGGGTCTTCCAACGTGGCCCTTTGATGACTTGTGGACTTCAACTCCCAGAATTCCTCAGCCAGGATGCTTTAAGACAGGGGTCTTTAAACTTGGACCTTTGATGACTGGTGGACTTCAACTCCCAGAATGCCTGAGGAATTCTGGGAGTTGAAGTCCACAAGTCATCAAAGGGCCAAGTTTGAAGACCCTTGGACTAGATAATCTCTGAGGTACTTACCAATTCTGTGATTCTATGATTTCCTATCGTACTAATCTTTAAATCATCCTTCAAATTGTGTCTAGGTAACAAAAGCGCCACCCCGTGCTGGATCAAACCACCAACCATGTCTAAAGATGAAGAAAAAGTTAATTTGCGTCGCCTGGAGCCTGCCATCCAGAAGTTTATTAAAGTTGCCATTCCCACAGATCTGGAGCGATTAAGAAAACATCAGATAAATATTGAGAAGGTTATTTTTTTCTCTTTTTTAAAAAAATATATTAATCTTAAGAAGGTCTGGCAGGAGATGCATGTTGCGGGTCCCGCAAACTGGAGAATGTTGTCAGGCAGGGCCTAAGAGGAACAGTTTTGTACAGGGGGTCCTTGACTCACAGCCATTTGTTTAGTGACCGTTTGAAGCTACAACGTGACTTATGACCAGTTTTCACACTCGTGACCATTGCAGCATCTCCAGGATCACGTCATCAAAATTCAGATGCTTGGTAACTGGCTTGTATTTATGACAGTTGCAGCGTCCCGGGGTCATGCGATAGCAATAGCAATAATAGCACTTAGACTTCTATACTGCTTCACAGAGCTTGTACAGCCCTCTCTAAGGGGTTTACAGTCAGCCTGTTGCACCCCCAACAAGTTGGGTCCTCATTTTACCGACCTTGGAAGGACGGAAGGCTGAGTCAACGTTGAACTTTGTCAAGATTGAACTCCTGTGCAGCATCACGGTTTCCTTCCTTCCTTCCTTCCTTCCTTCCTTCCTTCCTTCCTTCCTTCCTTCCTTCCTTCCTTCCTCCCTCCCTCTTTCCCTCCCTCCTTCCTTCCTTCCTTCTTTCTTACCTTCCTTCCATCCATCCTTCCATCCTTCCTAAGCAATAGCACTCAGACTAATATATATCTTCACAGAGCTTGTACAGCCCTCTCTAAGGGGTTTACAGTCAGCCTGTTGCACCCCCAACAAGTTGGGTCCTCATTTTACCGACCTTGGAAGGACGGAAGGCTGAGTCAACGTTGAACTTTGTCAAGATTGAACTCCTGTGCATCACCACGGCTTCCTTCCTTCTTCACATTTCCTTCCTTCCTTCCTTCCTTCCTTCCTTCCTTCCTTCCTTCCTTCCTTTCCTTCCTTCCTTCTGCTTAAGCAGGGGGCTGGACTAGAAGACCTCCAAGGTCCCTTCCAGCTTCTATTCTATTCTATTCTATTCTATTCTATTCTATTCTATTCTATTCCTTCCTTCCTTCCTTCCTTCCTTCCTTCCTTCCTTCCTTCCTTCCTTCCTTCCTTCCTTCGCAATAGTACTCAGACTAATATACATCTTCACAGAGCTTTACAGCCCTCTCTAAGCGGTTTACAGAGTCAGCCTATTTGGCCCCCAACAATCTGAGTCCTCATTTTACCGACCTCGGAAGGAGCGAAGGCCGAGTCGACCTTGAGCCGGTGAGATTCGAACTACCAAACTGCTGGCAGCCACCAGTCAGCCGAAGTACTGCCTTCTAACCCTTTTACAACCTTCTGTCAATGGGGAAGCCAGATTCACTTAACAAGCTTGTGACTAACGACAGATGCAGGAATTCACTTAACAACCGTGGGGAGAGAGGTTGTAAAACGGGGCAAAACTCAGAACGCCTTGTTTAGTTATGGAAATTGGGGACTTCATTGTGGTTATAAGATAAGGACTACCTGTATTGGGGCCCTGCCTTGTAGAACATCACTTCTCTCCAGGTGAGGCTGGGCCCAACCCTGTTGGGGTTCCTTAAATAATGTGTCCTGGTTCCGACAGATGAAACTCTTCAAAAGAACTTCGAGGCCTTGTTTACCTTAAAGAACCTTTAATCGAGTAGCATAGCATCAGCACGTACATAGGCCAAGCCAAAATCTGAATTCCCCTCCCCTGAGCACATAATATCAAAGCACAATTCCCTCCTCTAGTTAACTGTCATAAATCACATTCTCCAATTAGTTTGAAATGCAGGCTCTCAATTCTTATCATCTCTTATTTCAATAACCTTGGTTCTCACACTAGGTTAAGCATTGTTATGTCTAGCTAAACTCCCATGCACATTTCTCCTCCTCCCCCCCCCAGTATCATCTAATTCTAACTCTAATTCTAAGAGTAAAACGTAAGAAGGAAAATGGCTGCATCTCCATCTGTTGTCAAAGCAAGAACATCTGATGTCAGCCTCCGTTGATATAATGGCTTGTCAACTAGTTTGGGGACCCCTTAATAGAGCAGAGCCTTAGCCAGTGGTATGACAGCTAACGGCACGCTCCCTGTTTATATCCTGCCGTTGTTTTTAAATCTATTAATATAAATTGGTTGTTTTAATGGTTTTTATATATTCTTGGTTATTACTGTGTAGGCCAGGGGTAGGCAACCTCGGCTCTTTTATGACTTGCGGATTTCAACTCCCAGAATTCCTGAGCCAGCCTGGCTCAGCTTGGAAACTCTCCCTTTCCCCTCAGCATGGCTGGCTCAGGAATTCTGGGAGTTGAAGTCCACCAGTCATAAAAGCCCAGGTTGCCTACCCCTGTACTAGGCCTAGGCCCCTTCATGACTCGTGGACTTCAACTCCCAGAATTCCTCAGCCAGCATGGAGGAACTATGGCCCCCTTGATGACTGGTGGACTTCAACTCCCAGAATTCCTCAGCCAGCATGGGGAAACTATGGCCCCCCTCATGACTCGTGGACTTCAACTCCCAGAATTCCTGAGCCAGCATGGGGGAACTATGGCCCCTTCATGACTCGTGGACTTCAACTCCCAGAATTCCTCAGCCAGCATGGAGGAACTATGGCCCCCTTGATGACTGGTGGACTTCAACTCCCAGAATTCCTCAGCCAGCATGGGGAAACTATGGCCCCCCTCATGACTCGTGGACTTCAACTCCCAGAATTCCTGAGCCAGCCTGGCTCAGCTTGGAAACCTCTCCCTTTCCCCTCAGCATGGCTGGCTCAGGAATTCTGGGAGTTGAAGTCCACGAGTCATAAAAGAGCCAAGGTGGCCTACCCCTAGTGTAGGCTATTCAGAGTCACTGAGATGGGCAACCTGTGATTAAAGAAAGAAATAATTTTACACCTCTGCTGAAAAATGTCCCTTTGCGCTCTGCTTTAGAGCATCCTTATTTTTCACAAGGGACGATAAAAATCCTTGCGTGATTTAGACTCAGTGCCAGATGAGATGCCGTGTTTTTGACACCCCACGTTCTCTGCTCTCTGTTGTTTGCAGTATCAGAGGTGCAGACTGTGGGACAAACTGCACGAAGAACATATCAATGCCGGGCGTACTGTTCAGGTAAGGGGACGACGGCCGTAGACGTCCGCTGGAGAAGACAGAATGCTGGGCAAATGAACCCCTTGGTAATATTTTTCTGGGGAAAGCAAACCTGCGATAACGTCTCCCCTGTTTTATGTGTCGGATGGATTTAATAATAATAATGATGATGATGATGATGATGATGATAATAATAATAATAATAATAATAATAATAATAATAATAATAATAATAATAATAATAATAATAATAATAATAAAAAAGTTGGAAGGGACCTTGGAGGTCATCTAGTCCAACCCCCTGCTCAGGCAGGAGACCCTATCCCATTTCGGACAAATGGCTGTCCAGTCTCTTCTTAAAAACTTCCAGTGTTGGAGCATTCACCGCTTCTGGAGGCAGGTGGTTCCACTGGTTAATGGTTCTCACTGTCAGGAAGTTTCTCCTTAGTTCCAGGTTGCTTCTCTCCTTGATCAGTTTCCATCCGTTGCTTCTTGTCCTGCCTTCAGGCGCTTTGGGGAATAGCTTGACTCCCTCTTCTTTGGGGCAGCCCCTGAGAGACTGGAAGGCTGCTATCATGTCCCCCCTCGTCCTTCTCTTTGTTAAACTAGACAGACCCAATTCCAGCAACCGTTCCTTATATGCTTTGGCCTCCAGTCTCCTGTGTTGCTGCTGCTGCTGCTGCTGCTGCTGCTGCTGCTGCTGCTAATAATAATAATAATAATAATAATAATAATAATAATAATAAAAAAGTTGGATGGGACCTTGGAGGTCATCTAGTCCAACCCCCTGCTCAGGCAGCAAACCCTATACCATTCCAGACAAATGGCTGTCCAGTCTCTTCTTAAAAACTTCCAGTGTTGGAGCATTCACCGCTTCTGGAGGCAGGTGGTTCCACTGGTTAATTGTTCTGACTGTCAGGAAGTTTCTCCTTAGTTCTAAGTTGCTTCTCTCCTTGATCAGTTTCCACCCGTTGCTTCTCGTCCTGCCTTCAGGCGCTTTGGAGAATAGCTTGACTCCCTCTTCTTTGGGGCAGCCCCTGAGATACTGGAAGACTGCTTTCATATCCCCCCTCGTCCTTCTCTTCATTAAACTAGACAGACCCAATTCCAGCAACTGTTCCTTATATGCTTTAGCCTCCAGTCCCCTGATCATCTCTACTGCTCTTCTCTGCCCTCTTTCTAGGGTCTCCGCATCTTTTTTACATCGTGGATTTCTTTAAAAGACACATAAACCGCCTCGTTCCTGAGTCTTGGGGCAACCTCAGCAACTTTTAAGAGGTTTGGCCCGTCTGGGGGGAATTCTGGGAAATATTAAAGTCCACACTTCTTAAAAGTTGCCAAGGTTGGGGAACACTGCTCTAGCGTGGGGTTCCTCCATCTGGGCTTAATGCTTTCGAGCCCTTTTTAGTCTATTTTAGGATTTTCCAACTTTAGTCACTTTTTTAAAAATAATATTTTATTAATTTTACAATTTTACATTTCAGTATTTTAAAAAGCAGCGTGGTGACTGGGTTAATCAGTAGTTCCATAACAAAATCTTTAGTGCAAATCTCAGGTTGCAACATCAGATATTTCTTCTCTTTTTCCCCTTAACATTTACTGTCTCGTATTCAGGCCAGTACGTTTCTAATTATATCAACTCAATAAAAACATCATTATTACGTTTATCAATAGATTTTTAGCTTATCCGTCTCTTAATTACATTCAAAACTTTAGCCACTTTTAAGACACCCATGGACTTCAACTCCCAGCATTCCCCAGCCAGTGCATTACAGCAGCACCGGAAAAAGTGACTTACGACCGTTTTTCACACTTAAGACGGTCGCAGCATCCTCCACGGTCACGTGGTCAAAATTCAGACACTTTGCAACTGGTTCATATTTACGACGGCTGCCGCGTCCCCGCAGGGTCACGTGATCCTCTTTTGCATCCTTCTGACAAGCAAAGTCGATGGAGGAAGCCAGATTCACTTAACAACCGGGTTACTAACTGCAGTGATTCGCTTAACGACCGTAGCAAGAAAGGCGTAAAATGGGGCAAAACCCGCTGAACAACTTGAGCTGAGTTGTGTTCGTAAGTTGAGGACTACCTGTATTTCAGGGTGTCCCAACTTTGGCTAATGCAGAAGTAGGGAACCTTGGCTCTTTTATGACTGGTGGACTTCAATACCCAGAATTCCTGAACCCAGCCATGCTAACTCAG
Organism: Protobothrops mucrosquamatus; assembly: GCF_001527695.2. Classification (NCBI taxonomy): domain Eukaryota; kingdom Metazoa; phylum Chordata; class Lepidosauria; order Squamata; family Viperidae; genus Protobothrops; species Protobothrops mucrosquamatus. Next base: position 18,765 of record NW_015390173.1, read on the forward strand.
GAATTCTGGGAGTTGAAGTCCACGAGTCATAAAAGGCCCATGGTTCCCCATGCTGGCTCAGGAATTCTGGGAGTTGAAGTCCACGAGTCATAAAAGGCCCATGGTTCCCCATGCTGGCTGAGGAATTCTGGGAGTTGAAGTTCACGAGTCAAAAGAGCCATGGTTCCCCATGCTGGCTGAGGAATTCTGGGAGTTGAAGTCCACGAGTCATAAAAGAGCCAAGGTTGCCTACCCGTGGGCTAGTGTAAGATGCATGGACTTCAACTCCCAGAATTCCCCAGTCGGCAATTATATTATAGATATAATAAATAGAATTCTGGGTTGTTGTTTTTTTGTATCTAGCCTGATTGGCAATTGAGGCCTAACCGAAGTAAAACGGAGGAGTCCTTTTTTTCAAACATTACAGCAGCTGCGAGCAAATATCCGAGAGATGGAGAACCTTTGTTCCCGGGTCCGGAAGGAAGATATGCTGACTTTGCAGAGAATGATTGATCCCGTGAAAGTGGATGCTTCGTTGGCCGTACAAGAATTTTTGCAGCTGCATTCGGAGTCCGCCGAAGTGCTGAAAAGACATTTCAGAGAGCAGGAGGCCGCCTCATCGGCTGCTTTGACCCGCTCTACCACCATCGGAGCAGGTACTGTTTATTTATTTATTTATTCAATTTTTTTTTTATCCTGGGCTTATTATTATTTAACAACTGTCAGCAATTTTGAGCTCAATTGTGAAGTTGAGAACTACCTGTATTTCCAGGGTTTTCCAGCTTTGGCTACTTTAAGGTGCATGCAATTCCCCAGCCAGCAGTAACTATTATATATATACATATACATATATACATTATATATACATATATATATATATAATGTTGGAAGGGACCTTGGAGGTCTTCTAGTCCAACTTTTTGCCCAAGCAGAAAACCCTATACTACCCTGGACAAGTGGCTGTACAGTCTCTTCTTCTTAAAAACTTCCAGTGTTGGAGCATTCACTGCTTCTGGAGGCAGGTTGTTCCACAGGTTAATTGTTCTAACTGTCAGGAAGTTCCTCCTTAGTTCCAGGTTGCTTCTCTCCTTGATCAGTTTCCATCCGTTGCTTCTTGTCCTGCCTTCAGAGAATTCTATAAGTATTATAGAATAAGGGTATATATACTTATAAGTATATAAATATACTTGTATAAACAGAGGCACAGAATCAAGATCACGCGAGGTATTAATACCACTTTATAAAACCCTAGTGAGGCCACACCTGGAATACTGCAGCCAATTTTGGTCACCATATTACAAAAAAGATGTTGAGAGTTTGGAGAAAATTCAGAGAAGAGCAACTAGGATGATCCAAAGCCTGGAGACTAAAACATACGAAGAACGGCTGCCGGACTTGGGTTTGGCTAGTCTAAAGAAAAGAAGATTGAAAGTCAGGCTTGTCAGATGCCCTATTTTTTTCTATCCTGCTCCATGGAGTAGAGAGTGGGTCTCTGACACAAGGCCACCTGAAGAGACCGGAAGCATTTGAAATGTGGACTGACAGGCGGCTGTTACGTAGAAGCTGGGTGGACAGGATCAGAAATGAGGAGGGGATAAGCCGCCTGGAAAAGCCCAGGGAAATCATCAAAGCAATTAAAAAACGAAAATTAGAATATTTCGGACATGTGATGCGACACCCAGAAAAATACGGCGTGCTCCATTTAACCCTCCAGGGAAAGATGGAAGGCAAACGAGGTCCAGGCAGAAGAAGAAGAACATTGTGGCTTCAAAATCTCAGGGACCGGTTTGGACAAAACCCAGCAGCACTTTTTCGTGCGGCTGCTGATAAAAACAGGATCGCCAATGTCCGATAATCGATATGGAAGAAAGAAGAAAGAAGAAGAAGAAGAAGAAAGAAGAAGAAGAAGAAGAAGAAGAAGAAGAAGGAGAGAGAGAGAGAGAGAGAGAGAGAGAGAGAGAGAGAGAGAGAGAAAGAAAGAAAGAAAGAAAGAAAGAAAGAAAGAAAGAAAGAAAGAAAGAAAGAAAGAAAGAAAGAAAGAGTAAAGAAAAGAAATAGGGAAAACAGTATTTTTCCTTGGGGTGGGCATGCTTTATAAAATCCATTGTCCAGAGCTGTAGTTGTGTAATGGTTTTTAGATGTGGTTGTGTCTGTGCGTACATTTATTTCCTGTCTTGCAGTGTTGATAGCGCACTCACTGACTTCCACGCTCTTTTCCTTCAGAAACCTTCTCTAACGCTGAAGACGGAGAAAATTCCCTTAGCCAGATTTTTGCTCCGTTGCCAGAAATCCCCCAGGATCAAAATGCTGCGGAATCCTGGGAGGTGTTAGAAGAGGTAATTTGCACATCCCATCATAATTTTCTTTTCAAACAGGGTGTTCATTTTAAAATGTCTTATTAGGACAAGGGACGTTTTGCTGAACGAAAGGTCTAAAGTTTACACTAAATTATAATTTAAAGCAATGATGTATCGTTGGTATTTAACACCGGATAAGTTGTCAAGAATGCATAAAGTTATTTTTAGAATAGAATAGAATAGAATTTAATTACAGAATAGAATAGAATAGAATAGAATAAGAAATAGAATAGAATGAAATAGAATAGAATAGAATAGAATAGAATTATGGGATAGACTAGAATTATGGGATAGAACAGACTACAATTATGGGATACAATGGAATAGAATAGAATAGAATAGAATAGAATAGAACAGAATACAGAATATAAATACAGAATAGAATAAAATAGAACAGAACAGAATAAGAAATAGAATAGAATGAAATAGAATAGAATAGAATTATGGGATAGAATAGAATAGAATAGAATAAGAAATAGAATGGAATAGAATAGAATAGAATTATGGGATAGGATAGGATAGAATAGAATAGAATAGAATAGAATAGAATAGAATAAAAAAATAGAATAGAATGGAATAGAATAGAATAAGAAATAGAATGGAATAGAATAGAATAGAATAGAATAGAATAGAATTATGGGATAGAATAGAACAGAATAGAATAGAATAAGAAATAGAATAGAATGGAATAGAATAGAATAGAATTATGGGATAGAATAGAATAGAATTATGGGATAGAATAGAATAGAATTTAATAGAATAGAACAATACAAAATACAGAATAGAATGAAATAGAATAGAATAGAATAGAATTATGGGATAGAATAGAATTATGGGATACAATAGAATAGAATTTAATAGAATAGAACAATACAGAATACAGAATAGAATGAAATAGAATAGAATAGAATAGAATTATGGGATAGAATAGAATTATGGGATAGAATAGAATAGAATTATGGGATAGAATAGAATTATGGGATAGAATAGAATAGAATTATGGGATACAATAGAATAGAATAGAATAGAATAGAATAGAATAGAATAGAGCTGGAAGGGACCTTGGAGGTCTTCTAGTCCAGCCCCCTACTCAAGCTGGAGAACCTATACTAACTGAATGTTATTTTAACTGAATGTGATTTTAACTGAATGTGATTTTAACTGATATCTTAACTGAATGGTGGAAATGCAAATGTAAAGAAGGGACTTTGTATCGTTTATGGTGGACGTGTGACAAAGCAAAGAAATATTGGAGTAGGATTCACATCTTAATACAGAAGATTCACAAAGTGAACATAAAGATAAATCCAGAGAGTTTTCTTTTGGGTTTACAATGGAAAAAGACTTCGGGGGGAAAATTTTGGGATTTTGATGTTATATATGTTGACTGCAGCAAGATTACTTTACGGACAAAAATGGAAGGAGACTTTGGTTCCCACAACGGACGAAGGGCTGCAAAAGTTGATGGAGTTAGCCGAGAGGGATAAATGGACTGCTTTGATAAAAGAAAAAAAATACATTTGATTTTGTTTCTGTTTGGAAACTGCTTTTGGCCTTCGTGCTTGAGGTGGGGGAAAAAATGAAATTTTGGTTTTGCCGGTTAAACAGGTTTGTTGTTATAAAAATGGCTAGTATATATATTATGATGTAAAAGTAAAAAGTTGACGTAGTATCTTATTATCTTATTCTACTGCACTTTTAAAAAGAGCCAGAAGTTAATGCTGTTACTTTTTTCTTTTTCCCTTTTATCCTACACATTTTTCTCTTTTACTTCTCCTCCCCTTCTCCCCCCCCTCATTATTTTCTTTTGTATTTTGTATTTATATTATATTTTGATAAACTAAAAAAAAATAGAATAAAAGAAAAACAAACCGAGGTATTAACATTTTGGTGTTTTCTTTAGGACCTGATTGAACTTAGCACTCTGGTGACTGAGTTCTCCCTGCTTGTTAATGTAAGTAGAGCAAAGATTGTTTCTCTTATTTTTCTCTGGATTCTACCACAAGAGAACCAGAATCTTAACTGGTTTTCTGTCAGGGTCCCCAAAAGCTTTAATATTCTCTGCCAGGTAAAATGATAATTTAAAGGGGGAAATGTCAACATCTCGGCAATATTTGCAGTTTGCGCAGTCATTCCATGATCCTTTCGCTGGCTAGGCCAGGGGTAGGCCACCTTGGCCCCTTCATGACTCGTGGACTTCAACTCCCAGAATTCCCGAGCCAGCATGGCTCAGCTTGGAAACCTCTCCCTTTCCCCTCAGCATGGCTGGCTCAGGAATTCTGGGAGTTGAAGTCCACGAGTCATAAAAGAGCCAAGGTTGCCTACCCCTATTCTAGGCCTTGGCTGTTTTATGACTCGTGGACTTCAACTCCCAGAATTCCTGAGCCAGCACGGCTCAGCTTGGAAACCTCTCCCTTTCCCCTCAGCATGGCTGGCTCAGGAATTCTGGGAGTTGAAGTCCACGAGTCATAAAAGAGCCAAGGTTGCCTACCCCTACTCTAGGCCTTGGCTGTTTTATGACTCGTGGACTTCAACTCCCAGAATTCCTGAGCCAGCACGGCTCAGCTTGGAAACCTCTCCCTTTCCCCTCAGCATGGCTGGCTCAGGAATTCTGGGAGTTGAAGTCCACCAGTCATAAAAGGGCCAAGGTTGCCTACCCCTGGCCTAGACAAAGGAGTCCAACTTTGGCAACTTTAAAACTTGTGGATTTCAACTCCCAGAATCCCCCAGATTAGAATAGAATAGAATATAATAGAATAGAGCTGGAAGGGACCTTGGAGATAGTAGTAGTAGTAGTAGTAGTAGTAGTGGTGATGATAATAATAATAATGATGATGATGATGATGATGATGATGATGATGATGATGATAAAGTTGGAAGGGACCTTGGAGGTCATCTAGTCCAACCCCCCGCTCATGCAGGAAGCCCTAGACCATTTCATACAAATGGCTGTCCAGTCTCTTCTTAAAAACGTCCAGTGTTGGAGCATTCACCGCTTCTGGAGGCAGGTTGTTCCACTGGTTAATTGTTCTGACTGTCAGGAAGTTTCTCCTTAGTTCTAGGTTGCTTCTCTCCTTGGTCAGTTTCCATCCATTGCTTCTTGTCCTGCCTTCAGGGGCTTTGGAGAATAGCTTGACTCCCTCTTCTTTGGGGCAGCCCCTGAGATATTGGAAGACTGCTATCATGTCTCCCCTTGTCCTTCTCTTCATTAAACTAGTCTAGGCTGGACTAGATCTTCTAGTCCAGCCCCCTGCTCAAGCAGGAGGAACTATAGGGTTTCCTGCCTGAGCAGGGGGCTGGACTAGAAGACCTCCAAGGTCTCTTCCAACTTTATTATCATCATCATCATTATTTTTATGTGCCATACGCTCCATAAATAAACGAGTCCGTGCTTTGCTTGTAGACCCAGCAGGAGAAGGTGGACCGGATCGAAGAGAACGTCTGCAGTGCCGTCGCCAACGTGGAAGAGGGAACCAGGAACTTATCCAAGGTGCGTCTGCAACAACTGCTCTCCGGTCGCCAGCTGGGAGGACTCAAATTAGCTACTCCTGCTAACAGGACCCAGTCGGTCTTGGCGCGTTTGGGCCAGCGTATCCACGAGCATTGCCAGCCGCCCTCTGCCCCAGGCCTGCCCGCGGATTCCTATCTTATTCATTTATTTATGTAAAATGTTCGTCTAGCCGCCCGTTTTTTCAGTGTTATAAGCGGCTGCCAGTCAAAGATTTTAAAAAAAACATCAAATCATTTAAAAAACCAGTCATGGATCCGTATCGCTCACCCAGAGACTCCTTTACAGGCAGTCCTCGGCTTACAGCTCCTGCTCCTCCTCCTGCTCTTCCTCCTCTCCACAGACCCTATTCCCTTCTAGCACTGATGACATTCCCTAGTTGGGTCACGAAACGTCCGCAAGAAAACAGCCAAGCTCAGAGAACACCAGGGACCCCACAGTCGTCGTCTCCTCCTCCTCCTCCTCCTCCTCCTCCTCCTCCTCCTCCTCCTCCTTCAAACCCCACACCCCACTCCCTTGTAGCACTGATGACATTCCCTAGTTGAGTCTGCATGAAAGGTCTGCATAAAAATCACCCAGCTCGGAGGGCACCCGGGACCCCCGCCATTCATCCCTGAGATACGAATATTCTCTCCGGTCGATTTCTTCCCTCTTTGGGGCTGCAGCCAGGGCTCTTCTGAGTCAAAGGGTGTTGCTGGCCTGTGTGAACAACGAGAGACCCCTCCGTTCTCTATCCGCTTCCTTCCCGTGTCCAGAGGTGACCGGCCACCGATTTCCTGCTCGTCTCCAATTCCCGCAGGACTGCTGGAGCCAGGCAGAGGGTGAGCTTGCCTGATGATGCTCTTCAAACGACCCTCTTTTTCTGCCCCTCTCTTTTTTTTCCAGGCTGCCACCTACAAGCTGGCTGCTCTCCCGGTGGCCGGCGCCCTCCTGGGGGGAATCGTCGGGGGGCCGATCGGGCTCCTGGCCGGCTTCAAAGTGGCCGGACTGGCGGCGGCGTTGGGCGGCGGCGTGCTGGGCTTCACGGGAGGGAAACTCATCCAGAGGAAGAAGCAGAAGATGATCAAGGATCTCTCCTCCGCCAGCTGCTCGGATCTTCCGCGGCCCAGCGACCAAGGGGGCAGCTGAGCCCGGAGCTGAAGCCGTCCAGACTGGTATCGCGTCTGCCCTCGCTTTGGCCCGGACTCCGGGATCATCTTCTTCTCCTCCTCCTCCTCCTCCTCCTGCTGGAAACTTTTTTTCCTCTTGAGAATGTGAAAGGGACACAATTCACCCTGGAATCACTTCTGGACTTGCAGCAGAGGGATTTGCAAGCCCGGCGCGCTCCGGCGCGCCTCGCCTGCCGTTTACACGCGGCGAAAAAGGTGTGCGCCCCGGGAACGCCTCTTAACCTGTTATCCTTGCGCCTTCACAGTGTTCACCAAATGCCTTTTTTTTTTCTTTCTCCAGGTAAAATGGAGAGGAGCAGTTTTAGCCTCTGGAAAACCTTTTTTCAGCTCCAGCGCACAAATCCTGTTTTTTATTTTACACCTGTCGGGGTTTTTTTTAATGCTTCTGGCTTCTCTGTGGCGGAATCGGCTCGCGGTGGGAGATGGTGGTTCGCGGTGGGAGATGGGGGCTCCCGTCAGGATAGACCTGCGGAGGTCAGGTGAAGAGGGGCTGAGATTTTCTGCCCTGGGGAGGGGTCTTTTGTTTGCAAATTTTAATTTTCTGGGCAGGAGAGTGGGCGTCTACCTCTCGTTTTAAAAGTGCCGCGGTCTGGAAAAGTCAGAACGGGCTATTTGGGGAGAAATTCTCTGCTTGTTGCTTATCAAGATATCTGGAACAGTATGTTTCTCAATTCTGGCAACTTTCAGATGAGTGGATTTCAACTCCCAGAATCCCTGAGTCAGCAAGGAATTCTGGGAGTTGAAGTCCACTCATCTGAACGTTTACCAATTCATTGGAGAATGCTGGGAATTGAAGTCCACACATCTGGAAAGATTGCTCTAGAACAGAGGTTGGGAGCGATGGCCCCCTTTATGACTTGTGGACTTCAACTCCCAGAATCCCTGAGTCAGCAAGGAATTCTGGGAGTGGAAGTCCACTCATCTGAAAGTTTCCCAATTCGTTGGAGAATGCTGGGAATTGAAGCCCACACATCTGGAAAAGGGAGAAACATTGCTCTAGAACAGAGGTTGGGAGCGATGGCCCCCTTTATGACTTGTGGACTTCCAACTCCCAGAATTCCTGAGTCGGCAAGGAATTCTGGGAGTTGAAGTCCACAAGCCACAAAAGCCTTCCGCAAGTCATAAACGCCGTCGTTTCTTCCTGCTCTAGAATATAAGAGGTCAAAAAATATTTGGTTCCACGCCAACTGAAGTCTAAACGTGGAAACGATCAGTTTGGAAGGGGATGTTTGTGTGTGCGAATTAAACAACCGGGGACGTGTGTTGGTTAGTTCAAAAAAGCAGCATTGCTACGACAACTCCTGTTTTTTCCTCTTTGCACAAATACGACAGCAGCTCGTCAACATTTTGCGTAGCCCCCGGAGTGGGTGACTTTAAAAAAAGAAAAATTACCTATTTGAAGTATTTGAAAATGTCTCCGGGACATGTTTTTACCTGGTGTGTTGGGTGCCATCTTTTAAGTGGGGCAAAAACGCTTTTATGGGGTTGTTTGTACGAACGCCGGGTGCCCCGCGCATCCTCCGATGAATAAAAAGGGTTTTAAAAAAGAAGTTTTAAAAAAAGAAACGGGTTTTATGAAGTTTTTGCTGATGTGGCAGTCAGGGAATAACGAGGAGGTTTATTTCCTCGTTAGGTTTTGCTGACTGCTGATCCGCGTGGCAGGCGCCCCGGGAGAAGAAAGCAGAAAGATGCACGCTTTATTTGGGGAAGGGGAGATTATTAAACCCCTGCAGGGCAATTCTAGACCCCCCCCAAATTACAGGTGATTCTCAACTTACCACAGTCTGTTTAGTGACCGTTCAGAGTTACAACGGCACTGAAAAATGCGACTTACGACCGTTTTTCACACCGTCGCAGCATCCTCTTTTGGTCATGTGATCAAAATTAATAATAATAAAGTTGGAAGGGACCTTGGAGGTCATCTAGTCCAACCCCCTGCTCAGGCTGGAAACTCTATCCCATTTCGGACAAATGGCTGTCCGGTCTCTTCTTAAAAACTTCCAGTGTTGGAGAAGGGAGGGAGGGAGGGAAGGAGAAGGAAGGAAGGAAGGAAGGAAGGAAGGAAGGAAGGAAGGAAGAATAACAATAACAGATGGAAGGGACCCTGGAGGTCTTCTAGTCCAACCCCCTGCTCAGGCAGGAAACCCTACACCATTTTTCAGACAAATGGTTGTCCAATCTCTTTTTAAAAACTTCCAGTTTTGGAGCATTCACCGCTTCTGGAGGCAAGGAGTTCCACGGGTTAATTGTTCTCACTGTCAGGAAGTTTCAGACGCTCGGCAACTGACTCACATTCGTGACGGTCGCAGCGTCCCGTGTGTGTGTGTGTGTCACACGATCCCCTTTTGCGACTTTCTGACAGGCCGAGTCAAGGGGGGGGGGAAGCCAGATTCACTTAACAACCACGTTACTAACTGCAGTGATTCGCTTAACCGCCGGGGCCAGGAAAGTCGTAAAACGGGGCAAAATTCACTCAACGGTCTCGCTAAGCAGCGGAAAATTTGGCGCTCGGTTTTGGCCGTAAGTCGAGGACTGCCTGTACCGTGGGATACTGCACCGGTCAATGCTGTCCTGGCACGATGCCTTGCGACGGACAGCCTCGTTGGCCGCAGACCTGGACCGATGCTGCTGCCTGCTGGGTCCAGCCAGATGGGGGGCTCAGCTGGTTTGGAGATGGGAACTGCTCTGAGCCAGGATGGGACAGTGAGGTTTGCAAAGGGCCACAGGGGGGCAGCAGGACACAAACCAGAGGAAGAGGGACCCCCAGTTCAGCTAAAGCAGGGGTAGTCAACCTTGGCTCTTTCATGACTCGTGGACTTCAACTCCCAGAATTCCTGAGCCAGCCATGCTGAGGGGAAGGGAGAGGTTTCCAAGCTGAGCCATGCTGGCTCAGGAATTCTGGGAGTTGAAGTCCACGAGTCATGACGGGGCCGTAGTTCCCCCATGCTGGCTCAGGAATTCTGGGAGTTGAAGTCCAGGAGTCATAAAAGAGCCAAGGTTGCCTATCCCTGTCCTAAGTCCTCCTGCTCTAAGTGGTGAGCCTCCTAGAGCAGGGGTAGTCAACCTTGACTCTTTTATGACTCGTGGACTTCAACTCCCAGAATTCCTGAGCCAGCCATGCTGAGGGGAAAGGGAGAGGTTTCCAAGCTGAGCCATGCTGGCTCAGGAATTCTGGGAGTTGAAGTCCACGAGTCATGAAGGGGCCACAGTTCCCCCATGCTGGCTCAGGAATTCTGGGAGTTGAAGTCCACGAGTCATGAGGGGGGCATAGTTCCCCCATTCTGGCTCAGGAATTCTGGGAGTTGAAGTCCACGAGTCATAAAAGAGCCAAGGTTGCCTACCCCTGAGCTAAAGGAATAGTAACAGGCTGATGATAACAGGGGTCCCTGCATTTTGGGGAGGGGGTGGTGCAAGAAGGTTTCTTCCTATGTTTTAGCCTCCAGGCCTTTAATCATCTTACTTGCTCTTCTCTGCCCTTTTTCCAAAGTCTCAACCTCTTTTTCGTAACGTGGTGACCAAAACCGCAGTATTCCAGATGTGGCCTTACTAAGGATTTGGGCCACATTTGGGCTGCAAGATCACCTCAGATGGGGACTGCAGCCAAGAAATTAAAAGACGCTGGCTCCTGGGGAGGAAAGCCATGGCAAATCTAGACAGCATCCTAAAAAGCAGAGACATCACCCTGCCAACAAAAGGGCGTGTAGTCAAGGCCATGGTTTTCCCAGTTGCAATGGATGGCTGTGGAAGTTGGACCATAAGAAAGGCTGAGCGCCAAAGAATGGAGGCCTTTGAACTCTGGTGCTGGAGAAGACTCCTGCGAGTCCCCTGGACTGCAAGGCGATCCAACCGGTCAGTCCTGGAGGAGATCAACCCCGACTGCTCTTGAGAAGGCCAGATCCTGAAGTTGAAACTCAAGGACTTTGGCCACCTAATGAGAAGGAAGGACTCCCTGGAGAAGAGCCTCATGCTGGGAAAGATGGAGGGCAAGAGAAGAAGGGGACGACAGAGAAGGAGGTGGCTGGATGGAGTCCCTGAAGCAGGAGGCCTGAGCTTCAATGGACTCCAGAAGATGGTGGAGGACAGGAAGGCCTGGAGGAACGTGGTCCATGGGGTCGCGATGGGTCGGACACGACTTCGCAACTAACAACAACAACACTTAACGTGATTTTGATTCTGTGCCTCTGTTTATGCAACCCAGGATTGAATTAGCTTATTTTTGCTTTGGCTAATGCGTAAATGCACTTTGCACTGCCTGTTCTGAGATCCCTTTGGCACTTTCTGACCTCAGTCCCTCGCCCTGGGATTCCCTGGTGGTCTCCCCTCCCAAGAAGGAATCTGGTGGGCTGTCTATGGAGATTCTCCGCCATCCAGGTCCTGGTAATCCCACTTTTTCAGGAGGCAACTGGACTTTCTTGTTTTTCCTTTGAAGACATTTTGCTTATCCAAGAAGGTTCTTCGGCTCTGACTGGAATGGTGGGGAATGGAAGGATTTATACTCCTTGCAGACAGCCGGTCATTTGCATCCTTTTAGAGGGTTGTTGAGGCCACCTGGAGGCTCACCTGTGTCCTCAGGGTCACCTGAGCGGTGCAAATGGGTGTGCAGCCTTCTTGAAACTGCTGAAAGGACTGTGTGGTAGACCGGGGATAGAGGATGTCCTATCCCTCCCCCTCTTGAGGGATGTCCTATCCCAGCCCCCCCTTGAGGGAGGGCTGTTCAATTTTGAGATAGATGGCCTCTTTGGTCCCTCTTTCAAACCAGCGGTCCTGTCTGTCCAGAATGTGGACTTTGTTGTCTTCTAAAGACTGGTCTTCGTCTTCTAAAGGCAGATGGAGGCGCTGAATCTTGTCCTGATGGATTTGCTCTCCTAGGTCAGAAGTCTTCAAACTTGGCCCTTTTATGACTTGGCTGAGGAATTCTGGGAGTTGAAGTCCCCGAGTCATCAAAGGGCCAAGTTGGAAGACCTCTGTCTTAAAGCATCCTGGCTGAGGAATTCTGGGAGTTGAAGTCCACAAGTCACAAAAGGGCCAAGTGTCAACGCTGCAAATACACCAAGTTGGAAGACCCCTGTCTAAAAGCATCCTGGCTGAGGAATTCTGGGAGTTGAAGTCCCCGAGTCATCCAAGGGCCAAGTTTGAAGACCCCTGTCCTAGATTGTGCCATCTGGTGATCTCTCCTTCGCCGTTGGGGATCAACCAAGGCCGGCTGGCCATCCAGCCATGACGCCAGCAGCGGCCTGTAGAGGGCAGCAGAGCCCTGCTTTGGATAGGCTCCTTTCCGCCACATCTGCTTTCTCATCAGTTTTTGGATCTCTCCCAGGGAAGGAACCGCTGGCTCCCCTCCTCGCCTCGCCTTGCAGCTGCAAAAAAAAGGGCATGCCAGCAATTGCACCTTGCTGGGGACTTGCGTGTTGTAGCTTCTGTGTGGAAGGTCTGGCTGAGCACTGGGGCGGGGGGGGGGAGTTCTGAAAGGAGAGGGCTCTGCTCAGGTGGCCTCCAATCAGGGGTCTCTCCTCCTCCTCCTCCTCCTCCTGCTGCTGCTGCAAAGGTGGGCCTTGAGAGTGCGGGGCTGCCCGTAAGGCGGCCCTCCTGGAGGAAGCCTGGCGCTGGCCTCCAGGCTCCGGGTTGGGGTGGGTCAGCTTCTGAAGTTCAGGTTCGAGGCATTGAAGCTGGTCGGCTGGAGACTCTCTTCCGTATTGGAAAGTTTGAGTTAGAATAAAAAGGGGGCGATCAGGCCTATTAAGGAGGCGCCACTGACACTGACAGGGCAGGTCTCTTGTATAGGAACAGGGAGCAAGCACCACTCCCTTCCAGCACTGATGATGTTACCTAGTTGGGTCATGAAATGTCTGCAAGGAAAGCACCCAGCTCAGAGAGCACCAAGGACCCCACAGTCGTCCTCCTCCTCCTCCTCCTCCTCCTCCTCCTCCTCCTCCTCCTCCTCCCTGCAAACCCCATTCCCTATCAGCACTGATGGTGTTCCCTAGTTGGATCATAAAACGTCTGCAAGAAAACCACCCAGCACAGAGAGCACCAAGGACCCCACAGCCTCCTACCAAACCCCTCCCTTCGACCAGTCCGCTCCCACAGAGAGGGCCTCCTTAGGGTGCCGTCGGCCAGTCAATGCCG
>NW_015390173.1:32147-34674 GCF_001527695.2 Protobothrops mucrosquamatus
GCCGAGCCCTGAAAACCCATCTATTCCGTGCGGCCGGCCTGGCGTAGTCTTAATTATGTCTTAGTACAGGTTTTATATGGGGTATTTTAGAGCAGGCCTTTATTTATTTAATCTGATTTTAGAATAGATATTTACTGTGATTTTTATTATCGCCTGTTCACCGCCCTGAGTCCCGTAAGGGAGATAGGGCGGTATACAAATTTAAATAAATATTGTCCACCTCCTCCTCCTCCTCCTCCTCCTCCTCCTCCTCCTCCTCCTCCTCCTCCTCTTCCTCTTCCTCCTCCTCCTCTCTGCAAACCCAACTCCCTTCTAGCACTGATGATGTACTTAGTTGTATAATGAAACATCTGCATGGAAGCTACCAAGCTCAGAGAGCATGGTTCCACAGTTGTCGTCGTCATCGTCGTCGTCGTCGTCGTCGTCCTCCTCCTCCTCCTCCTCCTCCTCCTCCTCCTCCTCCTCTCCCCACACCCAACTCCCTTCTAGCACTGATGATGTTACCTAGTTTCCTTCCTTCCTTCCTTCCTTCCTTCCTTCCTTCCTTCCTTCCTTCCTTCCTTCCTTCCTTCCTTCCTTCCTTCCTTCCTTCCTTCCTTCCTTCCCTCCCTCCTTTACCCTTCTCTATTCTGCAAACCCCACTCCCCTCTAGCACTGATGAAGTTGCCTAGTTGGGTCATGAAACGCCTGCAAGAAAACAGTCACGCTCAGAGAACACCTGGGACCCCTCATTTGAGCGACCCATATTCTCTTCGATGGGTGAAAGGTGGGTGAGCCTGCAGATCTCCAGAGGTCCCAGGCAGCCTCCATAAATCTTACGCTGTGAGCAAGGGTGCTCTTGAGCTCACCAAAATCCAAACTAGCCATGCTTAACCTTCTTGGGTTAAGGCAGATGGGTGGCTTTTCCTAAGCCCATCCATCCTTTTAGTATGGTGTCCGACTGTCAGCCACCGTGGGTGGGTCGTAACAATTAAACAAAGGCATTACAATAAAATCTGCAAAAGACAAAGATAAAAGATGGAGAGCTGGATGAAATGAAGCAAGGGGTCTCCTTCTCCACAAAGAAGAGGGAGTCAAGCTCTTCTCCAAAGCACCTGAAGGAAGGAGAAGAAGCAACGGATGGAAACTAATCAAGGAGAGAAGCAACCTGGAACTAAGGAGAAACTTCCTGACAGTGAGAACAATTAACCAGTGGAACAACCTGCCTCCAGAAGCGGTGAATGCTCCAACACTGGAGGTTTTTAAGAAGAGACTGGACAGCCATATCTGTCTGAAATGGTGTAGGGTTTCCTGCCTGAGCAGGGGGTTGGACTAGATGACCTCCAAGGTCCCTTCCAAGTCTGTTATCCTTCCTTCCTTCCTTCCTCCCTCCCTCCCTCCCTCCCTCCCTCCCTCCATTCTCCAACACTGGAAGTTTTTAAGAAGAAACTGGACAGACATTTGTCCAAAATGGTATAGGGTTCCCTGCCTGAGCAGGGGGCTGGATTAGATGACCTCCAGGGTCCCTTCCAACTCTGTTATCCTGTTATCCTTCCTTCCCTTCCTTCCTTCCTTCCTTCCTTCCTTCCTTCCTTCCTTCCTTCCTTCCTCCCTCCCTCCCTCCCTCCCTCCCTTCTCCAACACTGGAGGTTTTTAAGAAGAGACTGGACAGACATTTGTCCGAAATGGTGTAGGGTTTCCTGCCTGAGCAGGGGGTTGGACTAGATGGCCTCCAAGGTCCCTCCCAACTTTATTATTATTATTATTATTATTATTATTATTATTATTATTATTATTATTATTATTATTATTATTATTATTATTATTATTATTATTATTATTATCCCTCGTAGCCAAAGTTCAGAGTGAAGAGCCAGGCCTTCGCAGCTCTTCTAAATGATAGTGGCCGTGAGGGAGGGGGGCAATCTGTGTCTCCCCCCCCCTCCATGTGAATCGAGCAATCCAGCCTCCCAGGGCGCCTAACCCGGGCAGAGGAAATAACATTGGAGACTTTTAGAGTCCACCTGGCGCAGAAGTGGACAAATATTTCAAGCCCCAGAAGCTGGAATCAAATTTGGAGGCAGTGGGGAATTTCTTTAGCTCCTGTTTCAGCTCTAAGCAGTATTGATTTGTGTTTGATTTCCCTGGAAATAAAATGCAAAGCTCCCTTCAAATCTGAGCACGCCGAGAAAAAACCTCGGCGCAACATTATTGCCCATTAAAGCTGCACGTTCATTTCTTGGGATTGACTTCCATTTTGCCCGGCCAAATCTATTGTTTCGGTCTTGACGAGCGGACCCATTTTTTTGTGTGTGAAGATAACAAAAAAAAAAAAAAAAGGGGGGGGGGAACTTAAGTATTCTGTATTCAGGCTTCACTTGTATGTCATGAAATAACAGAAGTTTGATTATCAACAAAAATGATTAGCAACAAAAATGATTAGGGGACTGGAGGCTAAAACATATAAGGAATGGTTCCTGGAGTTGGGTATGTCTAGTTTAACGAAGAGAAGGACAAGGGGGGACATTATAGCAGTGTTCCAATATTT
>NW_015390173.1:35247-38675 GCF_001527695.2 Protobothrops mucrosquamatus
AACTTAAGTATTCTGTATTCAGGCTTCACTTGTATGTCATGAAATAACAGAAGTTTGATTATCAACAAAAATGATTAGCAACAAAAATGATTAGGGGACTGGAGGCTAAAACATATAAGGAATGGTTCCTGGAGTTGGGTATGTCTAGTTTAACGAAGAGAAGGACAAGGGGGGACATTATAGCAGTGTTCCAATATTTCAGGGGCTGCCCCAAAGAAGAGGCAGTCAAGCTGTTCTCCAAAGCACCTGAAGGCAGGACAAGAAGCAAAATAGATGGAAACTAAGCAAGGAGAGAAGCAACCTGGAACTAAGGAGAAACTTCCTGACAGTGAGAACAATTAACCAGTGGAACCACCTGCCTCCAGAAGCGGTGAATGCTCCAACACTGGAAGTTTTTAAGAAGAGACTGGACAGCCATTTGTCCGAAATGGTATAAGGTTTCCTGCCTGAGCAGGGGGTTGGACTAGATGACCTCCACGGTCCCTTCCAACTTTATCATCATTATTATTATTATCAACTTTGGGCTGCTGGAAACGAAGCTGGTCATCAATAAAGGAGAATCTTTGTAGCTCAGGATCCCTGGTGCTGTCTGAGCTGGGTGGTTTTCTGGAAGACGTTTAATGACCCAGATAGGTAGCATCATCAATGCTAGAAGGGAGGGGGGGGTGAAGAGAGGAGGAGGAGGAGGAGGAGGAGAAGGAGAAGGACGAGGAGATAGATGGGGAACTCATCAAATTTGCGGATGACATCAAGCTGGCAGGAATAGCCAACCCTCCAGAAGACAGGCTTAAGATACAGGAGGATCTGGACGGACTTGAACACTGGGCGCTATCTAACAAAATGAAATTCGGTGGTGAAAAAAGTAAGGTTCTACATTTAGGCAAGAAAAACCAAATGCACAGGTGTAGTATAGGGGGTACCTGGCTCAGTAGTAGCAATTGTGAGAGGGATCTCAGAGTCCTAGTGGACAATCACCTAAATATGAGCCAGCCGTGTGCTGCAGCTGCCAAAAAAGCCAACTCAGTGCTGGGCTGCATTAACAGAGGGATCATAGAATCAAGATCACGTGAAGTCTTAATACCACTTTACAAGGCCTTGGTAAGGCCACACTTGGAATCCTGCATCCAGTTTTGGTCTCCATGATGTAAAAAAGATGTTGAGACTCTAGAAAGAGTACAGAGAAGAACAACAAAGATGATCAGGGGACTGGAGGCTAAAACCTTTGAAGAACGGTTGCAGGAACTGGATATATCTAGTTTAAGGAAAAGAAGGATAAGTAACAGCCCACAGGAGAAAGCGGACGATGGCTCAGAAGATGGCTTGGGTCGGGTTGCAGGACATGTGAAGACACCTCCTGGTCAATTGAAAGCCTAATGGCCCAATCTCTGAAACCTGGCTAGTTTTAGTCTTAGTTTTCTGTGCACTGGCATGTTGTAGGAAGTCAACCTGTTGGGTCTGTCTCTGGCTCAGCCTCTTGGGGGATTCAAAGTGAAGCATGCTGGGTAATTCCAGCCCATGACTGGGTTTCATAACACATAGGACCTTGGATGGTCCGAGTCTCTTTCCACCCCATCTGTTTATGTGGAAGGAAGCAACCACCATCAAACCCCATGAACCTTGGGAGGGTTCTACAACATCTAAGGTGACCTCCTTCTTCTGGGACTGGATCCAGAAGGACTTCGCCCTTCCTTCTTTTTCTTGCTTAGCTAATACAATCCTGGGCAGTATAAACAGAGGCACAGAATCAAGATCACCCAACGTGTTAGCACCGCTTTATAAAACCCTAGTGAGGCCACACCTGGAATACTGCAGCCAATTTTGGTTACCATATCACAAAAAAGATGTTGAGAGTTTGGGAAAAAATGCAGAAAAGAGCAACTAAGATGATCCAAGGCCTGGAGACCAAAACATACGAAGAACGGCTGCGGGATTTGGGTTTGGCTGGTCTAAAGAAAAGAAGAAATAGGGGAGACATGATAGCAGCATTCCAATTTTTGAGGGGCTGCCTCAAAGGAGGGGGTCAAATTATTCTTCAAAGCACCAGAGGGAAGGACGAGAAACAAGGGTTGGAAACTGACCAAAGAGAGAAGCAACCTGGAATTAAGGAGAAGCTTCCTGATAGTGAGGACAATTAACCAATGGAACAGAAGTTGCCTTCAGAAATCGTGGGCGCTCCATTACTGGAGGTTTTTAAGAAGAGGCTGGACAGTCACTTGTCTGAAATTGTATAGCGTCTCCTGCTTGAGCAGGGGGCTGGACTAGAAGACCTCCAAGGTCCCTTCCAGCTCTATTCTATTCTATTCTATTCTATTCTATTCTATTCTATTCTATTCTATTTCCATTCCATATTCTATTCTATTCTATTCTATTCTATTCTATTCTATTCTATTCTATTTCCATTCTATATATTCCTATTCTATTCTATTCTATTCTATTCTATTCTATTCTATTCTATTCTATTCTATTCTATTCTATTCTATTCTATATATTCCTATTCTATTCTATTCTATTCTATTCTATTCTATTCTATTCTATTCTATTCTATTCTATTCTATTCTATTCTTTTCCTTTTTCTATTCTATTTTTTTTCTTTTTCTATTCTATTCTATTCTATTCTATTCTATTCTATTCTATTCTATTCTATTCTATTCTATTCTATTCTATTCTATTCTACAGTCCTTGACTTACAGCCGTTCATTTAGTGACTATCTGACTTTACAATGGCACTGAAAAAGTGACTTATAACTGTTGTTCACATTTACGACGAATTGCCGCCTCCCCACGCTTAGCTGGTCAGAACTCAGGCGCTTGGCAACTGACTCACTGACTCCCATTTATGACGGTTTGCAGCGTCCCCGGGGTCGCGCGGTCCCCCTTTTGCTGACGATCAAAGCCAATGGGGACGCCAGATTCGCTTAATGGCCGTGCGTCTGGCTTAACGACGGCAGCGATTCATTGAACCGCTGCGGCGAGAAAGCTTGTAAACTGAGGCCAAATCCACCGGACCGCTGTCCCCGTTCAGCGAACGGAAGTTTGGGGCTCCGTGGCGGTCGTAAGGCGAGGACTTAAACCTGTCTTGCATCCAGCAAAATCTCCTTGAGGTCCCCTTTCCTCCCTTGCCTGCTGGTCTTCCAAGGGTTTAACCGCCCTTTTGTACCCCACAGAGTTTCGTGGCCACGGGCTGGGGGTGCTGGCCAGGCTGCCCCCCCACCCTTGGCAAAGCAAGACAGTGACTGGCCAGCCCCCTCCCCAGCCTCCCCCCCCCTCGCCGGTGCCCAGTCTCTAATGGACGCTTTGAGCCGTCCAGCCGGTCGGAAATGGCTCCTGAATCTTTAATCGAGGCAACCTTGGTGGGGCCATAAACAGGAGCTGACAACTGCAGGCCCATCTCTCCATCTCGGCGCCCCCCCCTCTTCTGCTCCCCCCCC
>NW_015390173.1:39687-45489 GCF_001527695.2 Protobothrops mucrosquamatus
GTGTGTGTGTGTGTGTGTGTGCCCTAGCCCTGCCGGCATTCCAGCCATGGGTCGCAACAGAGCCGTCCCACGGGGGTTTCGAAATAAATTAATTAAGGCAGCGCCGTTCGAAATGCAAATGCTTCTCTGAATATGGTTTTAATTTGAAATTAATGCTCATGTTTTTCTCACTTTCCCGCTGCATTCGTTCTATTGCTCTACCGAGGCCGGGCTATTTCCGTAAGCCTCTGAGAGTCGTCAGAATTGTGGCCATCGAAAAATCCAATAAACAGAAAAACAGACCAATAAAGGCAGGGTGACCTATTTTGCTCGGCTCCCTTTGCAACACTTAGCCCCGCTAGTGGGGTTCCCCAAATGATGGCTGGGAGTTATAGGCTACAGAATAACAGAGAAGACCTTGGAGGTCCTCTAGTCCAGCCCCCTGCTCAAGTGGGAGACCCTACACCAGGGATGTCCAACCTTGGGACCTTTAAGACTTGTGGACTTCAACTCCCAGAATTCCACAAATCTTAAAATCCTCAAGGCTGGACAGCCTTGCCTTATAACATTCAGGACAAATGGATGTGCAGTCTCTTCTTAAAAACCTCCAGTGATGGAGCACCCACAACCTAACTGATTAATTGTTCTCACTGTCAGGAAATTCCTCCTTAATTCTAGGTTGCTTCTCTCCTTGATTGGTTTCCATCCGTTGCTTCTTGTCCTGCCTTCAGGTGCTTTGGAGAATAGCTTGACTCCCTCTTCTTTGGGGCAGCCCCTGAGATACTGGAAGACTGCTATCCTGTCCCCCCTCGTCCTTCTCTTCGTTAAACTAGACATACCCAATTCCAGCAACCGTTCTTCATATATTTTGATCTCCTGCCTTTAATAATCTTAGTTGTTCTTTGGAACCAAATCTCAACTTCTTTTTTGTAACGTGTAACGTGTTGATCAAAACTGGATGCAGTGTTCCAGGTGTGGCCTTACTAAGGCGATCACAAGACCCAACACAAGACTCACTGGTGACTCACACCCAGACCCTTCACAAGACCCTCACTCGACACACCCACACCTGAAGGCCTTATAAGCAGAAGCACACCGACACAGACACCCCCTAAACCAGGGGTAGGCAACCTTGGCTCTTTTATGACTCGTGGACTTCAATTCCCAGAATTCCTGAGCCAGCATGGCTCAGCTTGGAAACCTCTCCTTTTCCCCTCAGCATGGCTGGCTCAGGAATTCTGGGAGTTGAAGTCCACCAGTCGTGAAGGGGCCATAGTTCCCCCATGCGGGCTCAGGAATTCTGGGAGTTGAAATCCACCAGTCATGAAGGGGCCATAGTTCCCCTATGCTGGCTCAGGAATTCTGGGAGTTGAAGTCCACCAGTCATGAAGGGGCCAAAGTTCCCCCATGCTGGCTGAGGAATTCTGGGAGTTGAAGTCCACGAGTCATAAAGCAGCCCAGGTTGCCTACCCCCAGTCTAGGAGGCTCACCGCTTCGAACAGGAGGACTTAGGACAGGGGTAGGCAACCTTGGCTCTTTTATGACTCGTGGACTTCAACTCCCAGAATTCCTGAGCCAGCCATGCTGAGGGGAAAGGGAGAGGTTTCCAAGCTGAGCCATGCTGGCTCAGGAATTCTGGGAGTTGAAGTCCACGAGTCATAAAAGAGCCAAGGTTGTTTACCCCTGCCCTAAATTCTGCTTAAGATATTACCTAGCCTGGTAATGAAATGTTCGGAAACCAGCTCACAAACTTGGAGAATGTACCTCCACCCGCATCCTACACCAGAGCTACAGATATTTGCCACTATAATGCAAACTTTACTAAGGCTTTATAAAGCGGTACTAAGACTTCATGGGATCTTGATTCTGTGCCTCTGTTTATACAACACAGGATTGTGTTAGCTTTTTTGATTGCTGCTGCACACAACTGGCTCCTGGTCAAGTGATCGTCCACTAGGACTCCAAGGTCCCTCTCACAGTTGCTGTATTTGAGCCAGGTCTCGCCCAATCTGTACTTGTGCCTTTGGTTTTTCCTGCCTAAACGTAAAACTTTGCTTTTCTCCACATTGAAACTCATTTTGTTGGACAGGGCCCATTGTTCAAGTTGGTCAAGATCTTTTTGGATCCTGAGTTTGTCTCCTTGGGTGTTGGCTACTCCTGACAGTTTGATGTCATCTGCAAATCTGATGAGTTCCCCTTCAATTCCCTCATCTAAGTCATTGATGTGATCATGTCCCCCCCCCCAGTCCTTCTTTTCTCTAGACTAGCTAAACCCAGGTCCCGTAGCTGTTCTTCGTATGTTTTAGTCTCCAGGCCTTTGATAATCTTAGTTCTCTGATTTTTTTCCAAACTCTCAACATCTTGTTTGTGATATGGTGACCAAAATTAGCTGCAGTATTCCAGGTGTGGCCTCACCAGAGTTTTATAAAGCGGTACTAATACTTCACGTGATCTTGATTCTACGCCTCTGTTTATACAACCCAGGATTGTGTTAGCTTTTTTGGCTGCTGTTGCACACGGCTGGCTCGTGTTTAAGGGGTTGTCCACTAGGACTCCAAGGTCCATCTCACAGTTGCAGTTTTTAAGCCAGGTCTTGCCCAATCTGTACTTGCACCTTTGATTTTTCCTGCCTAAATGTAAAACTTTGCTTTTCTTCACATTGAAATTCATTTTGTTGGACAGGGCCCATTGTTCCAGTTTGTCAAGATCTTTTTGGATCTTGAGTTTGTCTCCTTGGGTGTTGGCTACTCCTGTTAGCTTGGTGTCATCTGCAAATTTGATGAGTTCCCCTTCAATTCCCTCATCTGAGTCATTGATGAAGATATTGAAGAGTGCTGGGCCTAAGACGGAGCCTTGTGGTACCCCACTGCTTACTTCTCTCCGTGTGGATGTAGTGCCGTTGAGGACTACTCGTTGAGTACGGTTTGCCAGCCAGCTACAGATCCATCTGGTGTGGTCCTACCTCAGATAGAGAAGGAACTTTTCTAGTCTGTTTATATTGGATGATTTTGATGCCATTCCAATGCTTAGCCCCATTGAAATGTGTAAGGTCACTGGCCCTTACTTAAATCTGAGAAATCATAAGAATCCAATCATGAGAACTCGAGCAGAGGCTTCTTAAAGGTACGGGACTTTATTTTTGATCGAAAAAGTCCTGGGTGGGAACACCGTCTGAACACTGGCAGCAGTTGCGTTCAGGAGTGTCACACCTTAGGAAGTGAGCGGCACTGCTTTATAAACTTTGTTAGCCCATGAAAATCAGACAACCGAGTTATTACAATATAAGGAAGGCATCAATCATTCCTGTACACTCCCTTATTCCCTCCTTTAGTAATCCCATCTGTGTTCTCTTCCCTATTTCCTCCCCTCCCCTTCCCTATTTCCTTTCCTTCCCGTCTCTATTTCCTTTCCTTTCCTTTCTTTTCCCTATTTCCTCCCCTCCAATTCCTATTTCCTCTCCTCTCCTTCCCTTCCTTATTCCTTTCCTTTCCCTATTTCCTTCTCCTTTCCTTTCCTTTCTTTTCCTTTCCTTTCCCTATTTCCTCCCCTTCTCTTCCCTATTTCCTCTCCTTCCCTTCCCTATTTCCTCTCCTTCCCTTCCCTTCCCTTCCACTTTCTTCCTTTCCTTTCCCTATTTCCTCTCCTTCCCTTCCCTATTTCCTCTCCTTCCCTTCCCTATTCCCTACTTCCTTCCCTTCCACTTTCCTTCCCTTCCCTTCCCTTTCCCTCCCTTCCCTTCCCTTCCCTTCCCTTCCCTTTCCTTTTATTTCCTTTCATTTCCTTCTCCTTCCCTTTCCTTTCTTTTCTTTTCCTTTCCTTTCCCTATTCCCAACTCCCTTCCCTTCCACTTTCCTTTCCTTCCCTTCCCTTCCCTTTCCCTCCCTTCCACTTTCTTTCTTTCTTTCCTTTCCTTTCCTTTCCCTATTTCCTCCCCTCCCCTTCCCTATTTCCTCCCCTTCCCTTCCCTATTTCCTCCCCTCCCCTTCCCTATTTCCTCTCCTTCCCTTCCCTATTTCCTCTCCTTCCCTTCCCTATTTCCTCTCCTTCCCTTCCCTTCCTTATTCCTTACTCCCTTCCCTTCCCCTTCCCTTCCCTTCCCTTCCACTTTCTTCCTTTCCTTTCCTTTCCTTTCCTTTCCTTTCCTTTCCTTTCCTTTCCTTTCCTTTCCCTATTTCCTCCCCNTACAACAGCACTGAAAAAAAGGGACTCACACCTACGACCGTGGCAGCATCCATCCCCCTTGGGTCCCGTGGCTCAAATTCAGACGCTGGGCAACCGACTCAGATTTACGACGGTCGCGGCGTCCCCGGGGTGTGTGTGTGTGTGTCAGGCGATCCGCTTCCGCGACCTTCCGACAAGTGAAGTTAAACGGGGGGGGGGGGAAGGTGGGTTCACTTAACAGCCGTGTGATCGGTTTAGCGACTGCGGCGATTCACTTAAGGACCGTTGGCCGAGAAGGGTCGTAAAACGGGTCAGAAAACCCGCTTAACAACCCTCCCTCTTTTTCGTCTCTTTTTTAATGTGCGGATTTGATTTGTTTTTATTTTTGATTTTGGTTGGGGGAGGGAGGATGGACACCTGTTTATCCCAGGGCCCGTTTAAACTCATTGGGTGCGATGCCAACAGTTTAATTCTGCCCCCCCAAATTCCTGATGCCTCCCCCCCCACGCAGGGGTTGTGTTTTTGTGCGGCAAGTGCAGCTGTTTGTAAACATGTGTTTTAATTAGCAAAGCAGGAGGGGGCTGGGGAAGGAGCCCTCCCTTCAGCTGCCCTCCTCCCGGGCTCCCCCAGCCCTCCCTGTCCCTCCCCAGGGACCCCCCTTTGACGCTGAGTCAGCCCATCGCCCCGGAATCACATCCGTGCTTTTATTAATTTGATTAATAACAGCGTATGTCAGCGAGGTCATTAACCCGCTAATCGGCGATGACAAGGTTGTCAGTGTGTGTCCCTCGGAGGGGCAATTTTTCCCCTCGCCGCCTCCCTCCGAGCCCCCCGTTGCATTAATTAAAAACCAGGGAAAGAAAGTGGGGTCCCCCCTGAGGCCTTTGCGACACGGCTTTGCCAGGAAGCTGGGCTGGCACACACACAGACACACACACACACACACACACACACACCCTGCGAGAGGCAACCTTGCCACACCTTGCGTCTCCAAGTCCGCTGACTTTGCGTTTTGTACATGCTCAGAGAGCCCTTGAGCACAGACAGAGGGCCCCGGGATCGGGTGGAGCAGTGGGGACCGAAGGCCGTGGGCTTTACCAGCCGGGGACCCTCGCTTCCTTCCCTCGGGGTGCAGCCCTCGGGGGTCCTGTGGGCACAGGGCCGCCAGATGAGGCCGCAAAATAGGTTGTGTCGTTTTTGTGTGACCCGGAACGTTTGTTTGCTTGTTGTGTCCAGCGTTCTCCTGTTTTTTTTCCCAGCTCTGGTTGAGCCTGGTTTAATGAGGTTTCAGTTGTGGTTCTCTGCACAACTCTTCCTTCCTTCCTTCCTTCCTTCCTTCCTTCCTTCCTTCCTTCCTTCCTTCCTTCCTTCCTTCCTTCCTTTCCTTTCCTTTCCTTTCCTTTCCTTTCCTTCTTTCCTTCTTCTTTTCTTCCTTCCTTCCTTCCTTCCTTCCTTTCCTTTCCTTCTTTCCTTCTTCTTTTCTTCCTTCCTTCCATCCTTCTTTCCTTCCTTCCTCCCCCTCTCTCCCTCCTTCCTTCCTTTCTTTCCTTTCTCCCTCCCTCCCTCCCTCCCTTCCACCTTCTCATACATTTCCTTCCTTCTTTCCTTCTTTCCTTCCTTCCTTCTTTCCTTCCTTCCTTCTTTCCCCCCCTCTCTCTCTCC
>NW_015390173.1:47734-57512 GCF_001527695.2 Protobothrops mucrosquamatus
TCTTCTTCTTCTTCTTCTTCTTCTTCTTCTTCTTCTTCTTCTTCTTCTTCTTCTTCTTCTTCTGACTCAGACTCAGGTCAAAGTTCATGACACAGGAAACAACTCCAAACACAAAAGCCCAAGAAGGTATAACAACCCACTCCCTACTACGTGTGCTCTTTTCTTACAGAGCCATCTTTCTGTCTGGCTCTCCTCTTCAATAAACTACAACTTTTTTTCTAAAGCAATCTCTGTGTTTGTTTATTCCCAGCTTGGACTGGACCCTGATGAAGATTTTTTCCGTCAACGTTAGTAACAGGGTTGTTAAGTGAATTTGGCTACCCCCTTTGAGTTTGCTTCTCAGAAGGTCGCAAAAGGGGATCACATGACCACGGGACTCCGCCTCCGTCATAAACAGGAGTCAGTTGTCAAGGATTCTGGATTTTGATCACGTGACCGTGGGGGAATGCTGTAACGGTTGTAAGGTGAAAAATGGTCATAAGACACTTTTTCAGTGTTGTTGTAACTTCAAACGGTCACTAAGCGAACTGTGGAAAGTTGAGGACTTTGCTGTACATTAGTGTAAGCCAGTGTGTCTCAACCTTGACAATTCCCAGAAGTCCCCATCCACTGGAGGCTTCTGGGAGTTGAAGTCCACACACCTTCAAGTGGACTCCAACACTGGAAGTTTTGAAGAAGAGACTGGACAGCCAAATTTGTCCGAAATGGTCTAGGGTTTCCTGCCTGAGCAGGGGGTTGGACTAGATGACCTCCAAGGTCCCTTCCAACTTTATTATTATTATTATTATTATTATTATTATTATTATTATTATTATTATTATTATTATTGTTGTTGTTGTTGTTGTTGTTGTTGTTGTTGTTCTTCTTCTTCTTCTTCTTCTTCTTCTTCTTCTTCTTCTTCTTCTTCTTATTATTATTATTATTATTATTATTATTATTATTATTATTATTATTATTATTATTATTATTATTATTATTATGTTGCCAAGGTTGAGAAACATCCCAGAGGTGCTTTTTTCCATAAGGCAACTAGAATTAGTTGGTTTGTTTCTTTCAAAATATTTCACTTCTCGTCCAAAATCACCTGAAGAATCTTCTTGGATGAGCAGCGAAAAGTTTTCAAAGGAAAAATCACGAACGTCCCGTTGCCTTTTGGAAAAAATAAAGCTCCTTTGGGGCAACCATGGATGATGAAGAGTCTCCAGAGACGAGGTTGAGAAACATTGGTGTACGTTGTTCCTCCTTAATCACAATTTACCCAGTGCTTGCTTAATTACATTACGATATGGTTTACACAACACATTTAATTGGTCCCAGGTGATGTACTTTTTTATCCATGCTAAGTTTGAGGTCTCTTAGTTTGGGTTAAGAATTTTGGTCACTTAGCAAGCTTTGAGAAACAGATCCTTTTTGGTTAAGGCGTTTCATTGGTCCAGTCCATTGTGGCAACAGTAGAAAAGTTGATTCAATAACCATATAAGGAACGGCTGCTGGAATTGGGTGTGTCTAGTTTAATAAAGAGAAGGACGAGGGGGGACATGATAGCAGCCTTCCAATATCTCAGGGGCTGCCCCAAAGAAGAGGGAGTCAAGCTGTTCTCCAGAGCACCTTAAGGCAGGACAAGAAGCAACGGATGGAAACCAATCAAGGAGAGAAACAACCCGGAACTAAGGAGAAACTTCCTGACAGTGAGAACAATTAACCAGTGGAACTACTTGCCTCCAGAAGCTGTGAGTGCTTCAACACTGGAAGTTTTTAAGAAAAGACTGGACAGCCATTTGTCAGAAATGGTATAGGGTTTCCTGCCTGAGCAGGGGGTTGGACTAGATGACCTCCAAGGTCCCTTCCAACTTTATTATTATTATTATTATTATTATTATTATTATTATTATTATTATTATTATTATTAACTACGTTATACATTATTAACCAACATCTGGTTGAATTCAGTAAAAAAATGCCCCAGGAGAATGGACTTCTTCATGTTCTCGGAGCTAAGACTGACATGGTTTCCGAGATGGGCACCAAAATCTTGAAGTGTTCCTGGAAAAAAAAATAAAAAATCAGAAGTCAGCAAAATCGTGGTGTTACTGGTGAAATTGATTTCAGGATAAAGGATGAAAAAAACACCCAGACACAAACTTGGGGTTTGAAGTGGCATATGCAGTACAATGCAGTGAGCCATGTGCAGATCTGTACATTGGGGAAACAAAACAACCACTTCACAAACGCAAGGCACAACACAGGAGAACAAACCCACCAGCACAAGTGTCAGCAGCCCATCTGCCTTTAAAAGACAAAGGCCGCTCTATTGAAGGCAGCGTTGAAAGAAAAATCTTCATCGGGGTCCAGTCCAAGCCGGGAATAATCAAAACATGGAGACTGCTTTAGAAAAAAGGTTGGAGTTTATTGAAGAGCAGAGCCAGACAGAAAGATGACTCTGGGAAAAACTGACCACATGTATTAGGGAGTGTTGGGTTTTTATACCTTCTTGGGCTTTTGTGTTTGGAGTTGTTCCTGTGGCGTGAACATTGACCTGAGTCAGAGTGTGCCTTTCTGGTATTCTGATGGTGGTGGGTTAATTCTATTATGTCCCAAAGGTCATATCCTGCTTCCCTGGGGCTGGGGCTGATGACTGTTGGACTTTTTGATGTGAAGAATTGTTGATTCTAGGGATCTTTGTCTTTTTAATCCCAGCCTCCTGGCTCCAATCTTTCTGACAAGATTGGACGAGGACGAGGGGAGACAGGATAGCAGTGTTCCAATTTCTCAGGGGCTGCCCCAAAGAAGAGGGAGTCAAGCTATTCTCCAAAGCGCCTGAAGGCAGGACAAGAAGCAACAGATGGAAACTCATCAAGGAGAGAAGCAACCTGGAACTAAGGAGAAACTTCCTGACAGTGAGAACAATTAACCAGTGGAACAACCTGCCTCCAGAAGCGGTGAATGCTCCAACACTGGAAGTTTTTAAGAGGAGACTGGACAGCCATTTGTCTGAAATGGTATAGGGTTTCCTGCCTGAGCAGGGGGTTGGACTAGATGACCTCCAAGGTCCCTTCCAACTTATCAACATCATCATCATCATCATCATCATCATCATCATCATCATCATCATCATCATCATCATCATCATTATTATTATTATTATTATTATTATTATTATTATTATTATTATTATTATTATTATTATTATTATTATTATCACATCTACATTTCTGCAGACCTGGTTTCTGTTTGGGGCGTAGAGACTTGGGGGGGATGTTTCTGCCTTTAAGATCCTTTGGGGAAATATACTATTCTGCCTTTTAATATTTCCAAAATATTTCTTTCTCTGGGGAGGGGCTTACTTCCCACAGCAGCAAAGTCCACATTTTGGACGGAGAGGACCGCTGATTTGAAAGAAGGGCCAAAGAGGCCATCGATGTCAAAACTGAACAGAGGGGGGGGATACAACATCATCTACCTCCAGTCTACCACACAGTCCTTTCAGCAGTTCCAAAAAAGGCTCCACCCCCATTTGCACCACTCAGGTGACCCTGAGGACACAGATAAAACCTGCAAGTGGCCTCAACGACTCTCTAAAAGGATGCAAATGACCAGCTGTCTGCAAGGAGTATAAATCCATCCATTCTCCTATCATCCAGTCAGAGCTGAAGAAGCTTCTGGGATGAGAAGCGAAACGTCTTCAGAAGAAAAACAAGAAGTTCCGGTTGCCTCGTGAAAGAAGCACCTTTGGGACAAAACAAGTGTCGTATGTTGTGCAGATGTGGCCCCTCGCTCGTGGCTGAGCCCGCGAAACGAATCCAGCCTGTCCGTTTGGATGGCTTGCTTAACTTGGTTACTCACTGATCCGGCTTATTGCCTAGTACATTAAACCGAGTCAGTGGGGCATGAATGAAGCCACTGGGGTCTTTTCCTGACTCAGTTAAACGTCTCCTTTTCCAGGAAGACACAGAGTACTATCTAATACGGCACAAGTGGTATGGCTGGTTGGAGACTAGAAATAATAGTGGAGAATAAATACGGAAAGGTCAAAAGTGGAAAATGTGTGTATAATGTACAGTAATAATAACAGGTAGTATTCTTAGTATGAAGTATAGTATGAAGGAAGAAAAATGCAAATAAGAAACAACGGGGCAACAAGGATAAATATTCTAAAGAAGAATAAGGGGGAAAATGTAAATAATAGAAGATTACTGTTACGAAATTGCTGTTAAAAAAGGGAGGAGTACATACTGGGTGTGTATGTGTGTTATGTTTTCTTGGTTTAATATATATATATATATATATATATATATATATATAGATAGATAGATAGATAGATAGATAGATAGATAGATAGATAGATAGATAGATAGATAGATATAGAGATAGATAGATAGATAGATAGATATATCTATATCTATATCTATATATCTATATCTATATCTATCTGTCTGTCTGTCTGTCTGTCTGTCTATCTATCTATCTATCTATCTATCTATCTATCTATCTATCTATCTATCTATCTATCTCTCCGTATCTATCTATCTCTCCATATCTATCTATCTATCTATCTATCTATCTATCTATCTATCTATCTATCTATCTATCTATCTATCTATCTATCTATCTATCTATCTATCTATCTATCTATCTATCTATCTATCTATCTATCTATCATCTATCTATCTATCTATCTATCTATAAAACCGTTTCCTTTCCAAAGCTGGAAATTCAGCCGAGAGGTTTTAGGACGTTGAAAGTGGAAATCGACCAGAGAGGACACCCACCCCACCCAGTTGGATGGAAGGAGCAGGGGGTGCCCATAACAGTCGGGGTTCCCCCTTGACTCCGTGCTCTTGCAGCATAAACGTGCAGGCTTTGCTCTGCTGCCCCCCTCCCAAATGGCACGACCCATTTAATGGCCTAAACAGTAATTAAGAATGCAAGACGCAGCTAAGGTGACCGGGGTTAACGTCACCACAGGGACTTTTAACTTATTAATTTCCTTATTCCTGGGTGTGAACGTGAAAGAGATTCACCAAAATCAGCCAAAGGGCTGAACTGAAAAAGATCCAAAAAGAACAGAATGGCCGAGTTGGAAGGGACCCCCGGAGGTCATCTAGTCCAACCCCCTGCTCAAGGCAGGAGACCTTACACCACCCTGCTGAAGTGGTTCTCCAGTCTATTCTTGACAACCTCCAGTGAGGGAGCACCCACAACTTTTGGGAGCCAGATTGCGCTGTCCCTTTCACCGACAAGGGGACCCCGGGCCTTATCTTCCAATCTAATCCATCTTATAAGCGTTCAGTTATAGTCAAATCAATCTTCACATTTGTGATCTTTATAATAAGCCATATTTATAAATACACCTTTGTGTTTATTTATGATAAATATACTTTATATTTATTTATTACATTTATTAATGATCATCAGTCAATCAATCAATATACTCAATCAATCAGAATGTGTGTGTGTGTATGTGTGTATGTGTGTGTGTGTGTTTGTGTGTATCACAGCACAGCCTGCCGAGTGGAATCCATCTTGCTCTGTTTGGGACATCAGCCTGAAAATTGCATCTGCAATTGACACACTGCAACCGTCGTAAATATGAGTCAGTTGCTGGGCATCTGAACTTGGATCGTGTGACCGTGAGGATGCTGCAACGGTCCTGAGAAACGGGCACAAGCCACTTTTTGAGTACTGCTGTAACTTTAACGGCCACTAAATGAAAGAATAGAATAGAATAGAATAGAATAGAATAGAATAGAATAGAATAGAATAGAATAGAATAGAATAGAATAGAAAATATTGAACAGAACAGAACAGGAATAGAAAAGAAAATATGGAATAGAATAGAACAGAACAGAACAGAACAGAATAGAAAATATTGAACAGAACAGAATAGGAATAGAAAAGAAAATATGGAATAGAATAGAACAGAACAGAACAGAATAGAATAGAATAGAATAGAATAGAATAGAGCTGGAAGGGACCTTGGAGGTCTTCTAGTCCAGCCCCCTGCTTAAGCAGGAGACCCGAGACCAGTTCAGACAAGTGACTGTCCAGTCTCTTCTTAAAAACCTCCAATGATGGAGCAGCCACGATTTCTGGAGGCAGGCTGTTCCACTGGCTAATTGTCCTCACTGTTAGGAAGTTTCTCCTTAATTCCAGGTTGCTTCTCTCTTAGATAAGTTTCCAGCCATTGTTACTCATCCTTCCTTCTGGTGCTTTGGTGAATAATGTGACCCCCTCTTCTTTGTGGCAGCCCCTCAAATACTGGAACACTGCTATCCTGTCTCCCCTATTTCTTCTTTTCTTTAGACCGGCCAAACCCAAGTCCCGCAGCCGTTCTTCGTATGTTTTAGCCTCCAGGCCTTGGATCATCTTAGTTGCTCTTCTCTCTGATTTTTTTTCCAAACTCTCAACATCTTTTTTGCGATACGGTTGGCAGCCAACGACTTGCGGTGTTTGTAGACACCTGCAAGGCATCTGGGTGCCTCTTATCCCGTGTCATTGTGCTCCACCTGGCGCTCCTCCGGGGTCTGCACTTTTAGTTGGGGAGGGTGTCTTTGTGTGTGGGGTGTGTGTGTGTGTGTCCAGAGATGCTGCTGATGGATGCAATCGCGTGCCCCTTCAAGAGCAACGCCATGGCCCTTTCTGCTGAGCTGTCACTTTGGCTGTGGCATGTAACCAGTGGTGGGATCCAGCCGGTTCGCACCACTTCGGAAGAACCAGGAACTAATTTTTTGTTGCCCAGGCCCAGAACGAACTTCTGGAAGCAGCATCCATGCAGAGAACTGGTTGTTCGCATATTTGAATCCCACCACTGCATGTAACGTACCGGCTCCTGCAGGAACTGCTCTACCGGGCAGGGAACATACACGGCTGAAACAGGAACCATGTGAAAGCTAAGCTGGCGGTCCCAGAAACTGGTGGGCAGGTGGGTGTTTTGAAGATCCAGGCTCTCTTCCCTGGGCACGACAGGAAGGAGTTGGCACACTTCTGGTTGGACCCTAATTTCAGCCCCACCTTCCGTTGTTAAGTGAACATAACATAATAACAGAATTGGAATGAACCTTGGAGGTCATCTAGTCCAACCCCCTGACCAAGCAGGAGACCCTACACCATTTCTGACAGATGGCAGTCCAGTCTCTTCTTGAAAGCCTCCAGGGATGGAGCTCCCACAACTTCTGAAGGCAACTTCTGTTCCATTGCTGGATTGTTCTCACTCTCCTTATTTCCAGATTGAATCTCTCCTTGATCAGCTTCCATCTGAAGCCATGCACATGTGTACATAACCTGAACTAGGCTGTTGTTTCTTTGTGTCATATAATATATGTGGGTGTATGCCACAATTCTGTATTTATTTATTTGCTTTTGTCATGTTTATGTAGTGTATCTCGGAGGTGGGGACCCTTTGAGAGCTGAATGCAACGAAATTTCATTTTAATGTATGCCAGTTAGTGTACATGCAAAGTGACAATAAAATTATTATTCTATTCTATTCTATTCTATTCTATTCTATTCTATTTTATTCCATTCCATTCCATTCCATTCCATTCCATTCCATATTTTCTATTCTATTCTATTCTATTCTATTCTATTCTATTCTATTCTATTCTATTCCATTCCATTCCATTCCATATTTTCTATTCTATTCTATTCTATTCTATTCTATTCTATTCTATTCTATTCTATTCCATTCCATTCCATTCCATTCCATTCCATTCCATTCCATATTTTCTATTCTATTCTATTCTATTCTATTCTATTCTATTCTATTCTATTCTGTTCTGTTCTGTTCTGTTCTGTTCTGTTCTGTTCTGTTCTGTTCTGTTCTGTTTTGTTCTGTTCTGTTCTGTTCTATTCTATTCTAATTTTCTATTCTCTCTTCTACTCTCTTCTACTCTACTCTACTCTACTCTACTCTACTCTACTCTACTCTACTCTACTCTACTCTACTCTACTCTATTCTGACGGTTATCCAGTC
Source organism: Protobothrops mucrosquamatus (assembly GCF_001527695.2). Classification (NCBI taxonomy): domain Eukaryota; kingdom Metazoa; phylum Chordata; class Lepidosauria; order Squamata; family Viperidae; genus Protobothrops; species Protobothrops mucrosquamatus. The sequence goes on from NW_015390173.1 coordinate 55,707, forward strand.
TCTTTTTAAAAACTTCCAGTGTTGGAGCACCCACAACTTCTGAAGGCAAAGAGTTCCACTGGTCCTCCCTGTAAGTAGTTCCAGGTTGCTTCTGTCTTTCATTAGTTTCCATCCATTGTTTCTCGTCCTTTCCTCTGGTGCTTTGGAGAATAGCTTGACCCCCTCCTCTTCTTTGGGGCAGCCCCTCAAATACTGGAATATTGCTATCATGTCCCCCCCTCCCCCGGTCCTTCCTTTCTTCAGACTAGCCTAAAGATGGGTGCATTGCTTTTTTGTGGTGTAAAAGGGCAGGTGTAGCCCTGCAGACCCACACCCTCCCACCCACCGATAAATGCCATCCTCATCAAAACGGGGATCCCCAGAACGCTGTCTCCAGCCTGATGGCGTTGGAGGGCATTTTACCGGAAGAGGCTGGAGATTGCTGGGCCTCCGCGCTCCCTCCGTCCCTGTCCGCCGAGAGCGGCTGCTGAGGAAGTCAGATAAGGACTCTTGGTGCAAGAGCCTATCAATCACAGACACCTGTCAATATATCCCTGACACAATCAATGGCCGGGGCCCCGGTAATTACATTTTCCAGATCAAATGCATATATAAATGTTTCATTTGGGCAAATGTTCTTTTTGGAGTATGGGGTGTCTAAGAGGGTCCCATTGATCGGGTAAATGGTCCTAGATACGGAGGTCTTTGGCCTACACAACCGTCGGGAGGCCGAGCTGATGGATAGGTGGAGTCCAGAGCTGCTCTCTAAGAGCCCCCCCTCGCTGTCTGAAAAACCAGAAGCGGGGGGGGGGCAACTTTTCTTTCGATTTCCTGCCTGGAAATGTCCCCAAGCTGAGCTGAAACTGAAGGGGGATGGAAGGTGTTTGACCAAGACAAGCGAGCAGGAAGTACTGACGTCTTCAGGGCTGCTGGAGGCTCTTCCGGGGTCTTGCGCCCAAGGCCCCTTTGTCTGTCCAGAAAACTGGTTGGTTGGTGGGTTGGATGGATGGATGATAGGAGGGAGGGTTGGATGGATGGAGGGAGGGATGGAGGAACAGATGGATGGACAGAGGGATGGAGGGATGGAGGGACAAATGGGTAGATGGTTGGAGGGAGGGATAGAGGAATGGAGGGACGGAGGAACAGATGGATGGATGGAGGGACGGAGGAATGAATGAATGGATGGATGGAGGGAGGGACAGAGGACTGAATGGATGGATGGATGGATGGAGGGAGGGACGGATGGGTAGATGGTTGGAGGGAGGGAGGGATAGAGGAATGGAGGGACGGAGGGATGGAGGAACAGATGGATGGATGGAGGGACGGAGGAATGAATGAATGAATGGATGGATGGAGGGACGGAGGAATGAATGGATGGATGGAGAGACAGAGGAATGAATGAATGAATGTATGGATGGATGGATGGAGGGACGGAGGGATGGAAGGATGGAGGGACGAATGGTAGATGGAGGGAGGGATGGATGGAGGAACAGATGGATGGATGGATGGAGGAATGAATGGATGGTTGGAGGGATGGAGGGACAGGGATGGAGGAATAGATGGAGGGTTGGAGGGATGGATGGATGGATGGATGGAGGGAGAGTTGGATGGATAGATGGCTAGTTAGATGGTTGGGTGGTTGGATGGTTGATTGGTTGGATGGAGAGATGGAGGGATGCAGAGAGGGTTGGTTGGATGCATGGATAGTTGGATGGTTTGTTGGTTGGTTGGATGGATGGATGGAGAAACGGATGGATGGAGGGATGGAGGGACAGAGGGATGGAGGATGGATGGATGGATTGTTGGTTGGTTAGTTGGATGGATGGA
>NW_015390173.1:59712-66924 GCF_001527695.2 Protobothrops mucrosquamatus
CCCCCCCCCCCTCAATTGTGTTGATTGCATAGATGGATTGGCAAGGCTTTGCTTCCTGGGTGTGTAGCTTGGGCCATGGAGTTGTGTGTGAAGAGGCATGCCCCGGAGATGGAGCAGTGTAGGACAGGGGTCTCCTCTAACCTTGAGAACTTGAAGACTTAACGGAATTAACAGAACGTGTGGACTTCAACTCCGCCAATTCCCCAGCTAACCAAATTCCTACCTTGGGCATTTTAAGGTTTGTGGACTTCAACTCCCAGAATTCTCCAGCCAGCCATGAATTCTGGGAGTTGAAGTCCACGAGTCCTGTTAATTCTGTTAAATCGGGGGGTCTTCAAACTTGGCCCTTTTATGACTGGTGGACTTCAACTCCCAGAATTCCTGAGCCAGCCATGCTGAGGGGAAAGGGAGAGGTTTCCAAGCTGAGCTATGCTGGCTCAGGAATTCTGGGAGTTGAAGTCCACGAGTCATAAAAGGGCCAGGTTTGAAGACCCCTGTGTTAAGTCTTCAAGTCCACAAGTTAGTCAATCAATCAGTCGATCAATGAATCAATCAGAATAGAGCTGGAAGGAACCTTGGAGGTCTTCTAGTCCAACCCCCTGCTCAAGCAGGAAGCCCTATACCATTTCAGACAAATGGCTGTCTGATCTCTTCTTAAAAACTTCCAGTGTTGGAGCATTCACCGCTTCTGGAGGCAGGTAGTTCCAGTGGTTAATTGTTCTAACTGTCAGGAAGTTTCTCCTTAGTTCTAGGTTGCTTCTCTCCTTGATTAGTTTCCACCCGTTGGTTCTTCTCCTGCCTTCAGGGGCTTTGGAGAATAGCTTGACTCCCTCTTCTTTGGGGCAGCCCCTGAGAGATTGGAAGGCTGCTATCATGTCCTCCCTCATCCTTCTCTTCATTAAACTAGACATACCCAATTCCAGCAGCCGTTCCTTATATGCTTTAGCCTCCAGTCCCCTGATCATCTTTGTCCTTTTGGAAGTGGATGGGATCTGTAGTCCCTTGGAATCACTGCGTAGGACGAAGTATGGTGCCCTACCACCCAAGTTGACGTCCTTCTCTGATTCTTCTGGCTAGTGGGAGTTGGGGAGACATATAGTTGTGTTTGTGTGTTTTAGTGAAGGAAGCTTCTAGCTCAGGAAGTGATCAATAAGAGTGTTAACCTGCATTTCTTCCTACGGATACAGCTGACTCTCAGAAAAAGATGAAATCCAGAAGGACCACTTGAGATCTTCTAATGATCCTTTTTATGACCCTCCAGGTAACATAGTCAGACTTCTGTTGGCATTCCTGCCCCGGGGATATTATTTTCCTCCAGAATTGCTTTGCTGCAATTAAACTAAAAGCCTCAAGATTATCAGGCTCTCCCAAAGTTCTTGAGTATGTCCAGAAAGATTTGTGCTAGTTGAACAGAGGGGAAAAAAATATTCATATCCTCCCCTTAAAAGGGACCAGGTATTTATTATTTCCTTATTGACTTGATATCTCATTTTTTCTTCAAGCAAAAGTGATTGCATGGTGTCTTAAAAAGAATCGAGATGGCAGTCCTGATGGTGGGAACCCAGAGCTTTGAGCACACTGTCATAGCTGCCATCTTGACTTTTTTGCCCCACCCTGGGGTATTTCTTCTGCCTTTGTGAGTGCAGGGCCGCAATTTGTACAACAATCTTGTGAAGCAGGCTGGGTTGTGAGTACCAATAAAGGAGAATATCGGTAGCTCAGGATTGAATTGAGGGGTCCTTGGTGCTCTCTGATCTTGGCAGACGTTTCGTTACCCAGTTAAGTAACATCATCAGTGCTAGAAGGGAGTAGGGTTTGTAAAGAGGAGGAGGAGGAAAAGAAGGGGGAGGAAGAGGAGAAGGAGGAGGAGGAAGAAGACTGTGGGGTCCTTGGTGGGGTCTCTGAACTTGGTGGTTTTCTAGCAGACATTTCAGGACCCAACTAACGGTGCAGTGGTGACAACGCAGCCTTGCAGGCTGACTCTGCCCACAGCCAACAGTTCAATCTTGACGAGGTTCAAGGTTGACTCAGCCTTCCCTCCTTCCGAGGTCGGTAAAATGAGGACCCAGATTGTTGGGGGGCAAACAGGCAGACTCTGTAAACCGCTCAGAGAGAGGGCTGTAAAGCCCTGCGAAGCGGTATATAAGTCTAAGTGCTATTGCTTGGGAAGGAAGGAAGGAAGGAAGGAAGGAAGGAAGGAAGGAAGGAAGGAAGGAAGGAAGGAAGGAAGGAAGGGTGAGAAACAGCCATAAGTCACTTTTTTCAGTACCCTTGTAACTTTGAACTGCCCCTAAAAGAAAGGCCGTAAGCTGAAGGCTCTCCGTGTTTGGTTTCCTGGACCAAGAACAACTGAGTCAAGGTTGACTCAGCTTTCCATCCTTCCGAGGTCGGTAAAATGAGGACCCAGATTGTTGGGGGTCCATAGGCTGACTCTGTAAACCGCTCAGAGAAGGCTGTACAAGCACTGGGAAGCGGTATATAAGTCTATTAGCTATTGTTTGGGAAGGGAGGGAGGGAGGGAGGAAGGAAGGAAGGAAGGAAGGAAGGAAGGAAGGAAGGAAGGAAGGATGGAAGGAAGGAAGGAAGGAAGGAAGGAAGGAAGGAAGGGAAATGAGAAGGAAGGAAGCACAGGAGTTCAATCTTGATGAGGCTCAACATTGACAGCCTTCCGTCCTTCCGAGGTCGGTAAAATGAGGACCCAGATTGTTGGGGGGTCCAGTGACTCTGTAAACCGCTTACAGAGGGCTATACAAGCACTGGGAAACGGGATATAAGTCTACGTGCTATTGCTATTTTTGACTTGGCTTGTCCCAACGTCGCAAAAGGGGGTCACTTGACCCCAGGATCCTGCCACCCTCATAAATCTGAGTGGGTCAGCGAGCATCTGTATTTTAATCACGTGACCACGGGGACGCTGCGGCGGCCGTAAAGGCTGAAAACCGGTCATCAGGTGCCGTCGTAACTTCGAACCCTCATTAAACGTACCGTTGCAAGCTGAGGTTTACTGTCTTCCCTCAAGGTGTGTTGGGGTCCTGTTGGGCCGGTCTGAGCCAGCCCCCTCCCCAAAAGCCCCCCACCCCCTGCCTCAGAGGCCATCAGCGGCCTGCAAAACTTCAACCAGCCAGTAGCTCCATCTCTTATAACGCAGTTTTGGTCACCACGATGTAAAAAAGATGCTGAGACTCTAGAAAGAGTACAGAGAAGAGCAACAAAGAGGATCAGGGGACTGGAGGCTAAAGCATACAAGGAATGGTTGCTGGAATTGGGGATGTCTAGTTTAATGAAGAGAAGGACGAGGGGAGACATGATAGCAGCTTTCCAATATCTCAGGGGCTGCCCCAAAGAAGAGGGAGTCAAGCTCTTCTCCAAAGCGCCTGAAGGCAGGACAAGAAGCAATGGGTGGAAACTCATCAAGGAGAGAAGCAACCTAGAACTAAGGAGAAACTTCCTGACAGTGAGAACAATTAACCAGTGGAACAACCTGCCTCCAGAAGCGGTGAATGCTCCAACACTGGAAGTTTTTAAGAAGAGACTGGACAGCCCTTTGTCCGAAATGGTATAGGGTTTCCTGCCTGAGCAGGGGGTTGGACTAGATGACCTCCAAGGTCCCTTCCAACTTTATCATTATTATTATTATTAAGAGCGAATAATGTATGGCCGGTCTTCCTGTTTGCGAGTAACTCCGGCGCTCCTTCCATTTATTGAAGTCCATCATCCCTCCTCTCTCTCCCCCCCCCACCACTTAAATGGTCGGAGTGCAAAATGCAGGGACCCCGGGGGAGTCTTCCTGAGGCGTCTTCTCCACCCGCCCTCCTTCCATTACGTCAGGCACTGCTTCAACCTCCTGTAATTAGGAGAGCCTCAATTACAGGTCTTCTCCAAGTCAGGTCCCAGCAGGCCTGCGGGGCGAGAGGGAGGGGGTGGTGGGGAGAACTTCCTGGTGGTGGATCCTCACCGTGGTTTGAGGTTGGGCAGCTCCACCAACCGCTTAACCCAAGCCACCTTATCTTCAACCGCATGGGTCGCGGTGGTCATGAAGGAGACAGCTTTAGTCCCAAAGGTCCTTTTTTCAAGAGGCCGCTGGACTTTCTTGACTTTCTTTGAAGACGTTTTGCTTCTCATCTAAGAAGCTTCTTCAGTTCTGCTGCTCGACATCTTCTCTACTTTTCTTTGCCAGACCATTGACAAATCCTGTGGTCTTTTTATGAGCATTGTGGCCCCTTGTTAATAATAATAATAATAATAATAATAATAATAATAATGATGATGATGATGATGATGATGATGATGATGATGATGATGTTGGAAGGGACCTTGGAGGTCATCTAGTCCAACCCCCCTGCTCAGGCAGGAAATCCTATAACATTTATAACAACAACAACAACAACAACAACAACAACAATAATAATAATAATAGTAATAATGTTGGAAGGGACCTTGGAGGTCATCTAGTCCAACCCCCTGCTCGGGCAGGAAACCCTACACTGTTTCTGACAAATGGCTGTCCAGTCTCTTCTTAAAAACTTCCAGTGTTGGAGCATTCACAGCTTCTGGAGGCAGGTTGTTCCACTGGTTAATTGTTCTCACTGTCAGGAAGTTTCTCCTTAGTTCCAGGTTGCTTCTCTCTTTGGTTAGTTTCCATCCATTGCTTCTTGTCCTGCCTTCAGGCGCTTTGGAGGATACCTTGACTCCCTCTTCTGTGGGGCCGCCCCTGAGATACTGGAATTCTGCTATCATGTCCCCCCTCGTCCTTCTCTTCGTTAAACCACACAAACCCAATTCCAGCCACCGTTCCTTATATGTTTTAGCCTCCAGTCCCCTGATCATCCTTGTTGCTCTTCTCTGCACTCTTTCTAGAGTCCCAACATCTTTTTTACATCGCGGTGACCAAAACTGGATGCAGGATTCCAAGTGTGGCCTTACCAAGGCCTTGTAAAGTGGTATTAATACTTCCCGTGATCTTGATTCTATCCCTCTGTTAATGCAGCCCAGCACTGTGTTGGCCTTTTTGGCAGCTGCAGCACACGGCTGGCTCCTATTTAAGTGATTGTCCACTAGGACTCCGAGGTCCCTCTCACAGTTACTACTATTGAGCAAGGTACCCCCTATACTACACCTGTGCATTTGTTTTTTCTTGCCTAAATGTAGAACCTTACTGCAATCGTCTTCTCCAGTTTAGCTTTTTCTTTCTTCCTAATCCTAAGAACATATCTCCAAATTGTTCCTTGGATTGAGACTGCTTTAAATTGGCTACCAGGAAATGAAATTTAAGAAGAAGAGGCCAAGATGTCTATTCAGATTCGTGGCAATGCCTGTCAGCTTCTCCGTTATTCTTCTTCTTTTTCTTATTGCATTCAAAGAAAAGTAGAAAATTTGACAGAGAGCTCGCAAATGGAAAGCGAAACCCCCTTAAGAATCATGATTTTTATTGAATGATAATATAAAAACAATAGAGAGCATTTTAAGGAATAAAAATAGGTCATTTTGTAAACAACAGAAGACTGTATTTACACGCACCGCAAGAGACACAGTTCCTCCTAAGGAATCTCTTTTAATGTCAGTCCGTGTTTTTATCCGTTTTAAAGTCTTTTGTACCTAGGGAAGGCCCAGCCTTGGCCTCAAGAGTTTGGGAAATTTCTCCCAGGCCCAGCAAACATTTTGTTTTTATTGCCTCAATAGTAGTAACTGTGAGAGGGACCTCGGAGTCCTAGTGGACAATCCCTTAAATAGGAGCCAGCCGTGTGCTGCAGCTGCCAAAAAAGCCAACACAGTGCTAGGCTGCATTAACAGAGGGAGAGAATCAAGATCACGTGAAGAGTTAATACCACTTTACAAGGCCTTGGTAAGGCCACACTTGGAATAAGGCATCCAACTTTGGTCACCACGATGTAAAAAAGATGTTGAGACTCTAGAAAGAGTGCAGAGAAGAGCAACAAAGAGGATTAGGGGACTGGAGGTTGAAACATACAAGGAACGGTGGCTGGAATTGGGTATGTCTAGTTTAAGGAAGAGAAGGACGAGGGGGGACACGATAGCAGCGTTCCAGTATCTCAGGGGTTGCCCCAAAGAAGAGGGAGTCAAGCTCTTCTCCAAAGCGCCTGAAGGCAGGACAAGAAGCAACGGATGGAAACTAATCAAGGAGAGAAGCAACCTGGAGCTAAGGAGAAACTTCCTGACAGTGAGAACAATTAACCAGTGGAACAACCTGCCTCCAGAAGCGGTGAATGCTCCAACACTGGAAGTTTTTAAGAAGAGACTGGACAGCCATTTGTCCGAAATGGTGTAGGGTTTTCTGCCTGAGCAGGGGGTTGGACTAGATGACCTCCAAGGTCTCTTCCAACTTTATTATTATTATTATTATTATTATTATTATTATTATTATTATTATTATTATTATTATTATTATTATTATTATTATTATAATAATAATAATATTTTTATTTTATTGTATTTTATTATTTTTTATTTTTTATTTTATTTTATTTTATTTTCTTATTTTATTTTATTTTGTTTTGTTTTGTTAGTCATTTTATATTATTTTAATTTTATTATTTTATTTTACTTTACATTTATTGTCTTCTGGTGATTGGCCCAAAGTCACCAAGCTGACTTTCATGGCTAGGGGAGGACTAGAATTCACCGTCTCCCGGCGATTGGCCCAAAGACACCTCGTCAGATTTCTTCCCTAAGGCAGGACTAGAACTCACTGTCCCCTGGTGATGGATCCAACTGACTTTCATGGCTAGGGGAGGACTAGAACTCACCGTCTCCTGGGCATTGGCCCAAAGGCAATCCAGGCGACTGCCATGGCTGAGATAGGTCCGGGATGCAAAGTCTTCTGCTTTCCCACTCGGTTTCTCACCCACGAGACCAAGCATGCACTTGTGCCAAGGTCATCTACCTCAAGCGTGCTTTGGGGGTGACAGCGATGGCACCCCGGTTCACTTTGTGTTTTTTGGCAGCTGGGAAGAAGGTCCCCTTGTCACCATCTCCCAGATGCTCCCACCTCCAGCAGAAAGAGCTTCCTTTCATTGGAAGAGGATCACATTTCCAGTCACTAAGCAGTTTTTCATTTGCAAGGACCTTCAAAGGTTAAAATTTAGTCATGGGAGGAAGAATATTCTTCTCCTTCTCCTTCTCCTTCTCCTTCTCCTTCTCCTCCTCTTCCTCCTCCTCCTCCTCCTCCTCCTCCTCCTCCTCCTCCTCCTCTTC
>NW_015390173.1:67475-74623 GCF_001527695.2 Protobothrops mucrosquamatus
AACGGATTTCAGCCTGGGTCAGCGATCTCTGCTGGAGGAAACCCTTTGGAGCAAAGGAGATTAATTTAGCCAGAGGAAGAAGGCAAGGCAAGCTAGAAAGGAGCAGAGAGGAGGGCAAAGGGGGTCCCTTTCATAAGATCCCGGGGAGGCCCAGAGAAATTAATCAGCCGTGTCACGAGCGCACACGGTGCAAAAGTGCCAACTCAGGGGCCAAGGAGACGCAAAAAACAGTTGGGCTCCTAGCTCGGAGAAAAATGGGATTGGATCAGGTTTACTGAGTTGCTGTCACCTGAACATTGCTGAACAGGGAAATCCTGGGACAGTGGGAAAGGGCTCTTGGAGGTCATCTAGTCCAAACTCAGTGCAGAACAAGAAGCGACGGATGGAAACCAATCAAGGAGAGAAGCAACCTAGAACTGAGGAGAAATTTCCTGACAGTTAGAGCAATCGGTTTTAAAGAAGAGGTTGGATAACCGATTGTCTGCAATGCTATGGGGTCTCCTGTCTTGAGCAAGGGGTTGGTCTAGAAGACCTCCAAGGTCCCTTCCAACTCTGTTATTCTGTAATTCTATAATCCCAGATCAATGAACCAGTGGTTGCCTCCAGAGGTTGTGGGTGCTCCATCCCTGGAGGTTTTAAAGAAGAGATTGCTCAGCCGTTTGTCTGCAATGGTATAAGGTCTCCTATCCTGAGCAAGGGGTTGGTCTAGAAGACCTCCAAGGTCCCTTCCGATTATTTTGTTATTCTGTTAAAAATCTCGGTTATTAACAGGGCTTCTCCCCCCCTCACAGGGGAGGGGAAATTATTAACTGCTCCATTGATTGTAGCAGTAACTTAGAAATTACTACGGAGGCCATGGGGACTGGGGAGTGGCTGTCAAATGGCCCGCTAATTCTCAAACTCCAGATCTTGTAGCCCTCAGCAATCTTTCTCAACCTGGGAGTCCAAAGATGCTGGACTCTCATTTTCATGGTCCAAGACAGCCAAGACAGCCCAAAAAGTGCTCCGCTAAGCAGGTTCACAAAGGCGTAGGTGTAGGCCGCTACGTGCTTTGAACAATGATCCAGAACGCGTAGGAATCCAGAAACGCAATACATCTCAAAAGCAGCCACACTTTTACGTAGAACTCATTAAAGCAGCTGTGTCTCCTCCCCCCCCCAGTTTCACGTGGAAGCTTGACAAAAGAGGCAGTTGATTTCAAGAAGCCATGTGTTCTCACGTACCAAGGAGAGAAGCAACCTAGAATTAAGGAGAAACTGCCTGAAAGTTAGAACAATTAACCAGTGGAACTCCCTGCCTCCAGAAGTTGTGGGTGCTCCATCACTGGAGGTTTTTAAGAAGAGACTGGACAGCCATTTCTCTGAAATGGTACTATAGGGTTTCCTGCCTGAGCAGGGGGGTGGACAAGATGACCCCCAAGGCCCCTTCCAACATCATCATCATCATCATCATCATCATCATTATTATTATTATTATTATTATTATTATTATTATTATCATCATCATCATCATCATCATCATCATCATCATCATCATCATCATCAGGGGACTGGAGGCTAAAAGATATAAGAAACGGTTGCTGGAATTGGGTCTGTCTAGTTTAACAAAGAGAAGGACGAGGGGGGACAGGATAGCAGTCTTCCAGTATCTCAGGGGCTGCCCCAAAGAAGAGGGAGTCAAGCTATTCTCCAAAGCCCCTGAAAGCAGGACAAGAAGCAACGGGTGGAAACTAACCAAGGAGAGAAGCAACCTGGAAGTAAGGAGAAACTTCCTGACAGTTAGAACAATTAACCAGTGGAACTACCTGCCTCCAGAAGCTGTGGGTGCTCCAACACTGGAAGTTTTTAGGAAGAGACTGGACAGCCATTTGTCCGAAATGTGGTATAGGGTTCCCTGCCTGAGCAGGGGGTTGGACTAGATGACCTCCAAGGTACCTTCCCTTCTCTTAATGAAGAGAAGGACGAGGGGGGACATGATAGCAGCCTTCCAATATCTCAGGGGCTGCCCCAAAGAAGAGGGAGTCAAGCTCTCCTCCAAAGCGCCTGAAGGCAGGACAAGAAGCAACGGATGGAAACTAACCAAAAAGAGAAGCAACCTAGAACTAAGGAGAAACTTCCTGACAGTGAGAACAATTAACCAGTGGAACCACCTGCCTCCAGAAGCGGTGAATGCTCCAACACTGGAAGTTTTTAAGAAGAGACTGGAGAGCCATTTGTCTGAAATGGTTTCTGAACCTCTTTTGAAGCACACATAGCCTGTCCATTTCGACAAACATTGTTCTCATTGCTGTTGATGTTATTGCCAAGGAAATACACCTCAGCTCCATCATAAGAGTGAGGAAGGACGGTTGCCAATTCCAACCAGGATTGGCTGGCTGTGAATTTGATATTAAAGTAGGAGTCCCTCTGAGTTCCCACGAGCTCAGTTTTACTAGGAAAAGAAGACCACCAGGTTGAATAGACTAAGTTACAGCCACAATGGAGGTGCCATTGGAAGATCTGAAGAACCAAACTGGTGGACCGATTGTCATGGAGAACTCTATCAAAGTGGTTGTCAAGAATCAATGCCAACTTGATGTTGGTCTATATCAGAGGTGGGGAACTATGAAGAGAAGGACCAGGGGGGACATGATAGCTGTCTTCCAATCTCTCAGGGGCTGCCACAGAGAAGAGGCAGTCAAGCTGTTCTCCAAAGCCCCTGAAGGCAGGACAAGAAGCAACGGATGGAAACTCATCAAGGAGAGAAGCAACCTAGAACTAAGGAGAAACTTCCTGACAGTTAGAACAATTAACCAGTGGAACGACCTGCCTCCAGAAGCGGTGAATGCTCCAACACTGGAAGTTTTAAAGAAGAGACTGGACAGCCATTTGTCTGAAATGGTATAGGGTTTCCTGCCTGAACAGGGGGTTGGACTAGATGACCTCCAAGCTCCCTTCCAAACAAAGTCAACGGGGAAGCCAGACCCACTTAACAAGCGTGTCATTAACATAACAACTGCAGTGATTTGCTTAACAAGATCGTAAAATGGCTCAAAACTCACTTAACAAAGATCTCATAGAAATTTTTGGGGTCAATTGTGGTCGTAACTTGAGGATTGTTGCCCACGCTGGAAATCCCGTTCACCACCAGGAGTAGGGTTTTAGGAAGGGGAGTAATTTTTTTCGGGGTCTCCTCAGCCTTTAAATCAAGTCGTGATCGGGAGGCTGGCAACCGAGCCCGTTCCAAATGGAAACTGACAGCGTTATTTACAACCCGGAACACGGAAGGTGCCGCTTCCTCCGGGATTCGGCTCATCCAGAGTTACTGTAGCCTTTGAAATGGTTGGTTGAATAAATTCATTTGGCCATATATCAAAGCATTTATTTGGCGGGGTCTTACAGCCAGGAAAAATCCCTTTCCCCCCCTCCAAACAGAGATTCTGAGTTGCATTGTAAAGCAATCAGAGGAATGAGAATAGAGTCGGAAGGGACCCTGGAGGTCTTCTAGTCCAACCCCCTGCTCAAGCAGGAGACCCTTGCAGAATAACAGAGTTGCAAGGGACCTTGGAGGTCATCTAGTCCAACCCCCTGCCCGAGCAGGAGACCCTTGCAGAATAACAGAGCTGAAAGGGACATTGGAGGTCATCTAGTCCAACCCCCTGCTCAAGCAGGAGACCCTTGCAGAATAACAGAGCTGAAAGGGACATTGGAGGTCATCTAGTCCAACCCCCTGCCCGAGCAGGAGACCCTTGCAGAATAACAGAGCTGAAAGGGACATTGGAGGTCATCTAGTCCAACCCCCTGCCCGAGCAGGAGACCCTTGCAGAATAACAGAGTTGGAAGGGGCCTTGGAGGTCATCTAGTCCAGCCCCCTGCTCAAGCAGGAGAACCTATACCATCTCAGACAAGTGACTGTCCAGCCTCTTCTTAAAAAGCTCCAGTGATGGAGCGCCCACGATTTCTGGTGGCAGGTTGTTCCACTGGTTAATTGTCCTCACTGTCAGCACGTGTGCCCACAGAGAGGGCTCTGAGTGCCGCCTCTGGCACTCATGCCATAGATTCGCCACCACTGACTGACCTATACCATCTCAGACAGGTGACTGTCTAGTCTCTTTTTATAAATCCTCCAGTGATGGAGTGCCCACGATTTCTGGAGGCAACTTCTCTTCCACTGGTTGATTGTCCTCACTGTTCTCCTTAATTCCAGGTTGCTTCTCTCCTTGGTCAATTTCCAACCATTGTTTCTCGTCCTTCCCTCTGGTGCTTTGGAGACCCCCTCTTCTTTGTGGCAGCCCCCCAGATACTGGAACGCTGCTATCCTGTCTCCCCTATTTCTTCTTTTCTTTAGACCGGCCAAACCCAAGTCCCGCAGCCGTTCTTCGTATGTTTTGGCCTCCAGGCCTTGGATCATCCTAGTTGCTCTTCTCTGAACTTTTTCCAAACTCTCAACATCTCTTTTTTTGTGATATGGTGACCCAAACTGGCTGCCGTATTCCAGGTCTGGCCTCACTAGGGCTTTATAAAGCGGTACTAATACTTTGCGTGATCTTACTATTCACAAGAAAGATATATTTCGGTTTGGAGAAGATGGATAGACTATATTGAGAGTAAATATGGGACTAAAAAGTTTCATTTGGTTTTTGAGTAAATCTTAGAGTATTAATGTAGTTTATATGTTATAATAGGTTACTTATTTTTATTTATAATTGTTAATATGATGTTATAATTATTGTGTTTAATACTAGTATATTTGTTTAAAAGAGAGTTAAAGGATGTTATAGATTTGTTATCCTAATAGTTGATTAATGTTAGAGTATGGTTGTTGTACTGTTCACCCTGTGATTGGGGAGGGGGGAATTATATTGTAAAACTTTTATAAAAATTTCAATAAAAAAAAAAATACTTCGCGTGATCTTGATTCTAAAAAACATAGAACAAAGGGGAAGGTTGACTTGTCCCTTTCCAAAAGGAACATGTCCATCATCTTCCTCGCCAAGCAGCAGCGGCGAGCCCTGAATGAGTTATAGATCGGCCGCGCCATCCCGCAAGGAACATTTAAAGGGCCCGATTGGATTCGGCCCGCTTTCTCCCTATCTGTAACCGGTGCATTATGACCATTAATGGATTTTTGAGGCCAGATTGATTTTTCATTAATTTGGTAAAAATCTTTTCCCTCTCCCATATAATTCTGCCTTAAAACGCTCCTCCTGACAGCTCCATAAGTCAACGGCCTCCTAATGCAGGCCTCCCCCGTAAATCTTAGACGGGGCACCGGGGTGGGGCGGGACGGGCTGGGGGGGGGCAGAGAGAGAGATGGCTGGGCGCTGCTGGGTCGGGATGGGGCTGTGGGGGGGGGGAAGAAACCTCTCTGGGTGGGAGGGGGGGCTGCTGGTCTCTGAACCTCATCCATCATATTTGAAAAGCCCTCCTTTGAATTATTAAGTGGGGAGGTTAAGGAGAAGAATTGGCAGCTGGACGGGCCGAGCTGCCATCCAGACAGAAGCAGGAGGTGGTGGGGGGGGTGGTGGTGGAGAAATCCTTCATGGCCCCCCCCCAGGCAAGGGAGTTGGCTTGACATCTGACGGAATAGCAGTCGCACCATAGACTTATACGCCGCTTCGTAGTGCTTTTGGAAGCCCCTCTCTAAGCCTTTTACACCGTCAGCATCTTGGCCTCCCTCCACCCACCACCCACAATTTGGGTCCACATTTTACCCACCTTGGAAGGACGGAAGGCCGAGTCAACCTTGAGCCGGTCGGGATCGAACAGGCCAGCTGTGGGCAGAGTCAGCCTGCAGTATTGCAAGCTAACCATGGCTACCACCGGGGCTCTTGGATAACGGAATAACAGCGTTGGAAGGGACCTTGGAGGTAATAATAATAATAATAATAATAATGATGATGATAAAGTTGGAGGGGACCTTGGAGGCCATCTAGTCCAACCCCTTGCTCAGGCAGGAAACCCTACACCATTTCAGACCAATGGCTGTCCAGTCTCTTCTTAAAAACTTCCAGTGTTGGAGAAGGGAGGGAGGGAGGGAGGAAGGAAGGAAGGAAGGAAGGAAGGAAAAGAATAACACAGTTGGAAGGGACCTTGGAGGTCATCTAGTCCAACCCTCTGCTCAGGCAGGAAACCCTACACCATTTCAGACCAATGGCTGTCCAGTCTCTTCTTAAAAACTTCCAGTGTTGGAGTGAGGCAGAAACTCATAAAGGAGAGAAGCAGCCTGGAACTAAGGAGAAACTTCCCGGCAGTGAGAACAATTAACCAGTGGAACAACCTGCCTCCAGAAGCGGTGAATGCTCCGACACTGGAAGTTTTTAAGAAGAGACTGGACAGACATTCACAGCTTCTGGAGGCAGGTTGTTCCACTGGTTAATTGTTCTCACTGTCAGGAAGTTTCTCCTTAGTTCCAGGTTGCTTCTCTCCTTGGTTAGTTTCCATCTGTTGCTTCTTGTCCTGCCTTCATGTGCTTTGGAGAACAGCTTGACTCCCTCTTCTTTGGGGCAGCCCCTGAGATACTGGAAGGCTGCTATCATGTCCCCCCTCGTCCTTCTCTTCATTAAACTAGACAGACCCAATTCCAGCAGCCTTTCCTTATATGTTTTAGCCTCCAGTCCCTTAATCACAGGTCCCGATCTGAGCCCCCCCTCTCCCCCCCAGTGCGAATGGCCTGCTGAAATAATTTTAATCAATAAAAATAAGTTTACTAAGTAAAAAATAAAAATCAAACCCATAAAAGACAGGCTGCTTTTCCCTCTTGGATAAAACTGAGCTTCTTCAAAGCTGCTCTTCGTATCCGCTCCGAACCGGCTCTTTTTTTTTTTTTTAATGCCTCTTTAACAAGCCGGCAATCGCGGGTTGATTAGCCACCAATTTGCTTATTAAAACCATATTTAACGAGGGTTAACAAGTAAAGAATCGATACGCGCTCTGGTCACCGAGGAACGGCGGAAGCCTCCATAAACCCGCGGATAATCAACTTCTTCGCTAAATAAGGCAATCTCGGCTGTTAATAGCGGGTGGCGCAATTTAGAATTAATGTGGCCCACTTGAATCTGGAATAAATGCCGGATGATTAGCCGAATCGCTTGTTGGGACATGCAGAAATGGGAGCTGCGAGGAGCAAAGTTTCCTTCCTAGCGCCCACGACAGCTGGATGCACAACTG
>NW_015390173.1:76899-79891 GCF_001527695.2 Protobothrops mucrosquamatus
AAAGAAGGAAGGAGGGAGGGAGGGAGGATGGGAGAAAGGGAGGGAGGGAGGAAAGAAGGAAGGAAAGATGGAAGAAAAGGAAGGAAAAAAGCAAGGCAGGGAGGGAGGGAAAGAAGAAAGAGAAAGGCATCAAGAAAGGGAGTGAGTAAGAAAGGAAGAAACAAAAGAAGGGAAAGAAGGAAAGAAAGCAAAAGCATGAGGCAGGGAATGGAGTTCTAGGAGTTGAGGACAATTAATCAGTGGAAGAGACGTGGCCTTCAGAAATGGTGTGTGCATCATCACTAGAGGCTTTTAAGAAAAGAGAGAGGAGGAGGAGGAGGAGGAGGAGGAGGAGGAGAGCTGTGGGGTCCTTTGTGCTCTCTGAGCTGGGTGGTTTTCTTGCAGACGTTTCATGACCCAACTAGGTAACATCAGCAGTGCTAGAAGGGAGTATGGCTTCCTCTTCCTCCTCCTCCTCCTCCTCCTCCTCTCTGCAAACCCTCCTTCCTTCTAGCACTGATGATGTTACTTAGTTGGGTTATGAAACATCTGCAAGAAAACAGCCAAGCTCAGAGAGCACCAGGGACCCTATAGTCCTTTTCCTCCTCCTCCTCCTCCTCCTCCTCCTCCTCCTCCTCGCAAACCCCTCTCCCTTCTAGCACTGATGATGTTACCTAGTTGGGTCAGGAAACGTCTCCAAGAAAACCACCAAGCTCAGAGAGCACCAAGGTCCCCACAGTCCTCCTCTTCCTCCTCCTCCTCCCCCTCCTCTTCCTCCTCCTCTCTGATGTTAACTAGATGGGTCATGATATGTCCACAAGAAAACCACCCAGATCAGAGAGCACCAAGGACCCCACTGTCCTCCTTCCTCCTCCTCCTCCTCTACAAGAAAACCACCCAGATCAGAGAGCACCAAGGACCCCAGAGTTCAGTCCTGACTGCAAGCATCCTCTTCCATAAACCCAACAGTCTTAGCCCTTAGATCCGAAGAAAGAGGTGCTTTGGGACAACGAGATAGGAGTATCTGACAAGGTTTGGTCAAAGCGCAGCTACCACATTCCTCAACTCGTTGGTAGAACCTTGTTACTCCTGAAGGCTTCTGCCTAGGGGAGATGTCAGGTCTCCACGAGGGCTTGCAAACATCTGGAGAACCTCTTGAGATCCCACACTTTGTTTTGCAGAAGAATTCAATCTGCCCCGGGTGGGGTGATACTTTGACTGCCGGCCCCAACTCCCAGTCTCCTACTACGCTCATTACATGCTCCCGTTTCCTTAATTACGCTTGAAGGCGCTATTAATGAATAATTATTGCTCCTAATCAGCCACAGATGGTCTGGATGCTGGAATGAAGGATGGGGCCTCCCTCCAGGTGTGTTATTGGAAAGCCCAAGAGGGCCCTGGCCATGAGCAATTGGTTGCTCATAAACCAGCTGACAGGCCAAAGGAAAGGTAATTTTTAGCCACGATGGGGGAAAAATACTACAGACGGAGAGACGCGGCAATAAGCCGTTGGAACATAAATAAAGGAGGGGGAAATTTTAATTAAGTTTTTGATCACTAAAGTGTGTCAGAAAGAAATTGTCTGATTGGGGAGGCGGAACGAGACGGGAAAAGGCCTTTGATGCAGTCAGCCGATGCCCTCCGAGAGCAGGCTGGGTGGGGGGGACATATCTCCCACCCTGAACCCCTTTACCTCTCTCTCTCTCTCTCTCTGTCTGTCTCTCTCTCATCTATCTATCTATCTATCTATCTATCTATCTATCTATCTATCTATCTATCTATCTATCTATCTATCTATCTATCTATCTATCTATCTATCTATCTATCTATCTATCTATCTATCTATCTATCTATCTATCTATCTAGCTAGCTAGCTAGCTAGCTAGCTAGCTAGCTAGCTATCTTTCCATTATATATTCAAGATGGACAATATTTAATATTTATTTGCTACGTATATGTAGGGATGTGGGTCTATATATATGTTGTTCATAGTATGTTTAGGTGTGTGTCATGTATATGTTTCACTTTGAGAGCGGGCAACTAAATTTCATTTTTGATGTGTGCCATTGTGCTCACAGTATAAAAATGACAATAAAGGTTATCTTATCTTATCTTATCTTATCTTATCTTATCTTATCTTATCTTATCTTATCTTATCTATCTCTATCTATCTATCTATCATCTATCTATCTGTCTGTCTGTCTATCTATATTTATCTCTATTTATCTGTCTATAATCTCAATCTCTCTCTCTCTCTCTCTCTCTCTCTCTCCCTCTCTCTCATCTCTCTATATCTATCTGTCTGTTTCTCTCTCTATATATATCATCTATCTATCTATCTATCTATCTATCTATCTATCTATCTATCTATCTATCTATCTATCTATCTATCTATCTATCATCTGTCTGTCTATCTATCTTTATCTCTATCTATTTATCTGTCTGTCTATCATTTCTATCTCTATCTCTATCTCTATCTGTCTCTCTCTAATCTCTCTATATCTGTCTCTGTCTTTCTCTCTCTATACATCATATCTCTATCTATCTTTCTATCAGTATCTCTCTCTCTCTCTAATCTGTCTGTCTGTCTGTCTGTCTCTCTCTCTCTGCCTAGCTGAGGAATTCTGGGAGTTGAAGTCCACCAGTCATAAAAGGGCCAAGTTTGAAGACCCCTGCCCTAAAAGAACGGTCGCAAGTGGCGGACTCCCTGTAAATAAATAAATAAACAAATGGCCACGCTTTGGCCACTGACCGATGGACTTTCGCTGTGGCGGGAGGAGGTGAAGATGGAGAGGGAGATTCTCAGAGACGTAGTGGGCCGGGCCAGTCTAGAGGCCCAAAGCGCCTGGCCTTTTACAAAAGGGTTGGTTTATGTACGTGCGTATGTATTTATCTATTTATTTATTTATGTATTTATTTATGTATGTATTTATTTATGTATGTATTTATTTCCCGCCTTTCTTATTTTTACAAGCAACTCAAGGCGGCAAACATAACTGATATTCCTTCCTCC
>NW_015390173.1:82510-83992 GCF_001527695.2 Protobothrops mucrosquamatus
AGAACAATTAATCAGTGGGACTCCTTGCCTCCAGAAGTTGTGGGTGCTCCAACACTGGGAGTTTTTAAGAAGAGACTGGACAACCATCTGACTGGGCTGGTTGGGCTAGATGACCTCCAAGGTCCCTTCCAGCTCTATTAATAGAATAGAATAGAATAGAATAGAATAGAATAGAATAGAATAGAATAGAATAGAATAGAATAGAATAGGACAGGACAGGACAGGACAGGACAGAATAGAATAGAATAGAACAGAATAGAAGGGAATCAGGGTGATTGATTAGGTCCATCCTGGGTTGGGGAACTTGAGGTGCATGAATGGGGCTCACGTGCCCCTGTGGGGGTTGCAAATCCTTCCTCTCTGCAAGGATCCGGTGGGATCAAAGGGTTTCAGCTTGCATTAGGCGAGATGCTCAAGTTACCGGCGGCGTCTCTGCTCCTGAATGATGCCCTGTCTGGGCTGGAAAGAGGAAGGGAGGAAATGTAAAGCGAGCAAGATGATAAATTCCTCTTCCTCAAGGACTCGTCTGGACAAGGATGCCCCCCCCCGTTGCATCCTGTGGGCAGAGGCCGAACAGCGGAGAAGCTGCCCAGTCCCAGAATGAGAGAGTTGGAAGGGACCTCGGAGGCCTTCTAGTCCAGCCCCTTGCTCAAGCGGGAGACTCTATACCGGTGTTTCTCAACCTGAGCAACGGGAAGATGGGTGGACGTTGTTGTATCCTGAGCCTGCAAAAGCAGGCTCGGGACGTTGCAAGAGTCCCGGGCATTTGCAAAAGCTGCCTGGGACCAGACTGAGTGGCGCCGGCCTTGCGCGCATGCGCAAGGCGGGAAAAGACCGCCTTGTGATTGGTTGGATTTGCCCGGGGACCAGAAGGTATAAATAGAGGCCTGCGTGCCTCTGCTCGGGTTGTTCGTAAGATTGGAAGCAGAGAATAAAGACTTGTTAGAAATGCATCGTCTCAAGCGCCATTATTCTCCAGACTTAACAGACGTCAATTAGGGGATGATCATCTCCCATCGTCTGTCTCCGAATCTATTGAAGGAAAAGCCGACGCTGCCGGCTCATTTGCATAGTGATCACACGGTGATCCAGTATCCTTCTAACATCTTTTTTAGAATGAGGGTGGCTGGGTCTAGAATCCCTGATTCTGGGTCTCCGCATTTGCTTCCGTTTTGTTTATGGCTTTCCCAAGTGACGAGCTTCGCGTTTGTCTCTCTTCACGTTCAGTTCAACACACTTTCATAATACATCTCAGGTTAAAAGTCTATATCATCTGAGTTGTTCTTGGCCCAGGAAACCAAACACGAAGAGCCTTCAGCTTACAATAAGCTTACAAGGGGCAGTTCAAAGTTACAACGGTACTGAAAAAAGTGACATGGCTGTTTTTCACCCTTCCTTCCTTCCTTCCTTCCTTCCTTCCTTCCTTCCTTCCTTCCTTCCTTCCTTCCTTCCTTTCTTTCTTTCTTTCTTTCTTTCTTCTTT
>NW_015390173.1:87369-90447 GCF_001527695.2 Protobothrops mucrosquamatus
CTCTTCTCCTCCTTCTCCTCCTTTCTCCATTCTCCTCCTCCTCTTCTTCCCCCTCCTCCTCCCCCTCCTCTTTCTCCTCCTCCTCTTTCTTCTCCTCCTCCTCCTTTCTCCCCTTTCTCCTCTTTCTCCTCTTTCTCCTCCTCTTCCTCCTCCTCCTCCTTCCACGCAGGGCCTGCTTGTCAGCACATCTGGGGGACCAAGTCTCTCCATCGCCCGAAATCCGTTTCAATGAAGCCATAATTGGTCTCCTTTTTCGACCCTGGCAATTTAATTATCCCCCCTAATCTGATCTTCTCCTCCTTCGGTGGGCTTGACTGACGTGCTACTCCATATTTCACTCTCAAACCTGCCCGCAACAACCCATGTCACCGGGAATTAATTTTTGTAAGACAATGTTTATATTAACCGTTGCTTTATCGACTTCTGTTGCAGGAGTCAATAGCAGAATTTATGACCCCTGGAGGGACTCTCGTTAACCTCAGCTTCCTCTCGGGTCAATATTCCTGCCCGCGGTCAATAAATTTAGACACTGACCTGAGCGGACGTCAATTGCATCTGCATATTCAGAGAGGGTGTGAAGGCTAGAAGTGAAGCAACACCATCAGCTGAAGATCAGGGGTCTCCAAAGCTGTCCACTCTAAGACTGGTGGACTTCAACTCCCAGAATTCCCCAGCCAGCATGGCTGGCTGGGGAATTCTGGGAGTTGAAGTCCACCAGTCTTAGAGTGGCTAAGTTTGAAGGTCCCTGTTCAAGAGTTCTAGAATGGACAATCCAGCGCCATCTGACATTTGATCCTATCTCCGTTCCTGGATTTCGACCCCATTTCTGTTCTTGGATCTCGTTCTTGGACCTGTGTGACATTGGATCCCATCTCTGTTCTCAGATCTCCGTTCTTGGACCTGTGTGACATTGGATCCCATCTCTGTTCATGGATCTCCATTCTTGGATCTGTGTGACATTGGATCCCATCTCTGTTCGTGGACCTCTGTTCTTGGACCTGTGTGACATTTGATCCCATCTCTGTTCGTGGATCTCCGTTCTTGGATCTGTGTGACATTTGATCCCATCTCTGTTCGTGGATCTCCGTTCTTGGATCTGTGTGACATTTGATCCCATCTCTGTTCCTGGATCTCCGTTCTTGGACCTGTGTGACATTGGATCCCATCTCTGTTCCTGGATCTCCGTTCTTGGACCTGTGTGACATTGGATCCCATCTCTGTTCTTGGATCTCCCTTCTTGGACCTGTGTGACATTGGATCCCATCTCTGTTCTTGGATCTCCCTTCTTGGACCTGTGTGACATTGGATCCCATCCCTGTTCTTGGATCTCCGTGCTTGGATCTGTGTGACATTTGATNTCCATCCATCCATTCATCTTTGGGTGCTGTCTGAATTTGTTTGTTTCCTTACAGACATTTCATTAGTGAGGAGGAGGAGGAGGAGGACAACAACAACAACAACAACAACAATGAGATCCCAGGTGCCCTCTGAGCTTGGTGGTTTTCTTGCAGACGTTTCATGACCCAACTAGATAGCAGCATCAGTGCTAGAAGGGAGGGGGCTTTGCTCTCTCTCCCTGTTGGTGAGAAGGGTCTTGCTGGTTCCTTGATTAGGCTGTGGTTTTGTCATGGTTCCAAGTAATGACAGGTTTACTGTTAGCTTGTTTGTCTATATTTGTAGTTCCTTGACCGGGACATTATTTCCTCCTTGATTGCCGGTCTGGTTTTAGTCCTAGCGTTAACCTCAGCCTCTCTGGGTGTTGACAGTTTTAAACCCAAACTCAGGACTCTGCTTTTCTTAGCAGCCATTCCTGAAATAAGGTGGCCCATTTTTCTGAGAAGGGGACAGAAGTCCTGAACCGGGTCTGTAGATATTTAACAAGCAAGAAGAAGCTGGTGGGGAAAAGAGTGGGTGAAGCGAGCCAACGCACAGGCTGGCTTTAATCTAGGCCAGGGGTAGGCAACCTGGGCTCTTTCATGACTCGTGGACTTCAACTCCCAGAATTCCTCAGCCAGCGTGAGGGAACTATGACTCTTTCATGACTTGTGGACTTCAACTCCCAGAATTCCTCAGCCAGCGTGAGGGAACTATGACTCTTTCATGACTTGTGGACTTCAACTCCCAGAATTCCTCAGCCAGCGTGAGGGAACTATGACTCTTTCATGACTTGTGGACTTCAACTCCCAGAATTCCTCAGCCAGCATGAGGGAACTATGACTCTTTCATGACTCGTGGACTTCAACTCCCAGAATTCCTCAGCCAGCATGGCTCAGCTTGGAAACCTCTCCCTTTCCCCTCAGCATAGCTGACTCAGGAATTCTGGGAGTTGAAGTCCACCAGTCATAAAAGAGCCAAGGTTGCCTACCCCTGATCTAGGCTTTAAGAGTTGTGTACTTCAACTCCTAGAATTCCTTAGCCAACTATGCTGTGAAGTCCACAGGTCTTAAAAGTTGCCCACGTTGGCTAGGGAATTCTGGGAGTTGAAGTCCACAGGTCTTAAAAGTTGCCCCGGTTGGACATCTCCGCTCTGAAGAACTGTGTCCATTGTTCAGTGTAGGATGGCAAAGCGATGCTGCATGGTGAGGCCTCACAAATGTCAATCATTCTCCTGAAATTGCTGGCCTGACAATTCCAAAAAGTGGATATGAAATATATATATATATATATTTATATTATATAATATAACATTAAGGTGATTAATAATTCAGGACGCTCTTAACTATGACCAGCAATTTAAATTATTGGATTGTTTAAATTACTGACCTGTTTAAAATATAGCTTTCCTCCTCCACAACTGGGTTGTGCTAAACGGTGGGAGTTATCTCCCGGAAAGCTCAACAGCACGGCAATAATTGTACAAATGGAAAGTTGAACGGCAATTGCTTCTCTTCCAGGCACAGGTCTGTGTGTCTGTGTGCCTGTGTGTCTGGTTGTCTGTGTGTCTTCTTCTTCTTCTTCTTCTTCTTCTTCTTCTTCTTCTTCTTCTTCTTCTTCTTCTTCTTCTTCTTCTTCTTCTTCTTCTTCTTCTTCTTCTTCTTCTTCTTCTTCTTCTTCTTCTTCTTCTTCTTCTTCTTCTTC
>NW_015390173.1:94367-96470 GCF_001527695.2 Protobothrops mucrosquamatus
GAGGAGGAGGAGGAGGAGGAGGAGGAGGAGGAGGAGGAGAAAGAGGAGAAAGAGGAGAAAGAGGAGAAGAAATAGGAGGACTATGTGGTCTCTCATGCTCTTTGAGCTTGGTGCTTTTCTTGCAGATGTTTCTTGACCCAAACTAGGTAACATCATCAGTGCTAGAAGGGAGTTGGGTGTGGGGAGAGGAGGAGGAGGAGGAGGAAGTGGAGGAGGAGGAGGAGGAAGAGGAGGAGGAGGAAGAGAAAGAGGAGGAATTATGGGGCCGTTGATGCTCTCTGTGCTCGATTCATTTCTTGCAGACCTCTCATTACCAGACTAGATGACATCCTAAGTGCTAAAAGGGAGCGGGGTGTTTGGAATCAAGGAGGAGGAAGAGGAGGAGTAGCAGGAGGAGAAAGAAAGAAGGAAGGGAAAGAGGAAGAGGAGGAGGAGGAAGAGGAGTATAGGGTCCTTGGCGCTTTCTGAGCTTCCAAATTGCCGTCGTTCAGTGAAACTCTGCAGAGTTGCTACACGAGGACGGCACATTCATCCTTTGCCAAATCTCGCTAGCTTCTCCGCTGAGGTTGCTTGTCGGACGCTGGCAAAGGAGGTGGCCAAGGGCGGTCACGTGACCAGGGGGTCGTCGTGATTGCCAGAACCGGTTGTCACTCCCCCCTCATTCAGCACCGTTGTAAGTTGAAACAGGTCGGTGGTTAAGCAACAAAAAACACTCTGCGGCATTTTGCGCTGTCTAGACTCTGTACGCTGTTCAGTCCCGTACAGGAGAAAAGGCAGCGGTGGAAATGCACCAGATCGATAAAGAAAGAAAAACTCTTCCGGCTTGGGGTGTCACGGTTCCGACAGATGGAACTCTTCAAAAGAACTTCCAGGCATTGTTTACCTTAAAGAATCTTTATTTTGAGTAGCATAACATCGGCACTAACACAGTCGAAGCCAAAATCTGGATTCCCCTCCCCTGAGAACATAGTATCAAAGCACAATTCCCTCCTCTAATTAACAGACTAATAATAATAATAATAGTAATAATAATAATAATAATAATAATAATAATAATAATAATAATAATAATAATAATAATAATAATAATAATAATAATAATAAAAAAAAAAAACAACAACAACGTTGGAAGGGACCTTGGAGGTCATTGAGTCCAACCCCCTGCTCAGGCAGGAGACCCTATACCATTTCGGACAAATGGCTGTCCAGTCTCTTCTTAAAAACTTCCAGTGTTGGAGCATTTACCGCTTCTGGAGGCAGGTTGTTCCACTGGTTAATTGTTCTAACTGTCAGGAAGTTTCTCCTTAGTTCCAGGTTGCTTCTCTCTGTGATGAGTTTCCATCCGTTGCTTCTTGTCCTGCCTTCAGGCCCTTTGGAGAATAGCTTGACTCCCTCTTCTTTGGGGCAGCCCCTGAGATATTGGAAGGCTGCTATCCTGTCCCCCCTCGTCCTTCTCTTCCTTAAACTAGACATACCCAATTCCAGCAGCCGTTCCTTGATATGTTTTAGCCTCCAGTCCCCTAATCATCTTTGTTGCTCTTCTCTGTACTCTTTCTAGAGTCTCAACATCTTTTTTACATTGTGGTGACCAAAACTGGATGCAGTATTCCAAGTGTGGCCTCACCAAGGCCTTGTAAAGTGGTATTAACACTTCACGTGGGCTTTCAAAATAATGATTTAGAAGCTATTCCTTATTTCACGGGTGGAGGCGTTGAGGGGAGAGGAACATACCCTTCCAGAAACAAATTCACAGCAAGAGAGCAGCAGGGACATCCAGACCCTCCTTCGCGGGGGATCTGCCTGTCCTCCCCCCGCAGCCAGTAGGGGGCAGGCCGACACCAGCCCTGGCGGGCAGGCCGGTCCAGGCCCTGCCGAGGAGGTCGATGGCCTCATTTGTCCGCACCGTCTGCCTAGTCGATGGGCCTGACACTCCGCAGTCATCACTCTGATTAAGATGCCACACTTGAGTTAGAGCATCCATTAAGATTTGATGAGCAATTGATCAGATCCCAGGGCGGCTTGGCTGGGGGAAGCAAGCCAGGCCAGGGGTGGAGGGGATGTCTCCTGCTTACGAAGATGCAACCTGGGGGCCGGGTGGGGTGG
>NW_015390173.1:100028-102699 GCF_001527695.2 Protobothrops mucrosquamatus
CCTCCTCCTCCTCCTCCTCCTCCTCCTCTCCGCAAACCCCACTCCCTTCTGGCACTGATGATGTTCCCTAGTTGGGTCATGAAACATCTACAAGAAACCACCAAGCTCAGAGAGCACCAGGGACCACAAAATTCAACCCTGATTTACCAAGGTTCTGTTGGTACAGCCATCCAACCTCAATCATCTATTCCCGTGAGAAAAGAACCGTCGCTCCTTCAATCTCTCTTCACAGGACTTACTTTCTCGTCTCCTCATCCACTTCGATGCCCCTCTCTCACCTTCCTTAAAGGTTGATGCTCAGAAACGAACCCTCTCCGTAACCGGTGTGCAGAAAATCTAGATCTTCCAGAATGCACCCCTTCCTCCTCTTCTTCTTCCTTCTCTGATGAGGTGATCCAGCTATTTGCAACCAAGAGCCTCCCTAATCATGTAGTAGCCATGCCTCGGTTCTGTGGCAAACCGGTGAATGACACGGCTTTACATTAAATATCATACGAAGTCGATTCCTGAAGGCTTTCCAAGTTTTGCTTCAGGCTGTTTCAAACATCTGGTAAGAGTAGGAGCATTCAACTCCCAGCCCGCCGAGATTTATCTCCAAATACAAGCTCTGGCGTTTATTTTTTTCCGTTACTGAAATTCTTCCAGGGTCTGTGTTAGAGACAGGGCGATATTTATTCGAACTAAATCAATTCAGCGGTTCGCCCCCTCCTCAAAAATACACCATTGGACCCCACTGGGGAATTCCACTCTAATCCTTTTCCCCGTAGCTGCCGACGGTTGGGAAAGTTGGACCTTCAAAAAAAAAAGGCAAGATAGGAAGAAAATGGACTCGTTTGAGCTGTGGTGTTGGAGAAGACGTGTCCGTGTCTCTTGGACATCAAAGGCGGCCAACAAGCAAGTACGGGCGGTCCTCAAGAGTTCGTTTGGTGACCGTTCAGAGTGTCAGAGCATGCATAGTCTTATTGTGCTGAGATAACCCAGGAGTAAATACAGTAAACAGTGGTCTGTAATTATATGATGGTTTATATTACACTATATCTACAAATATACACTAGAAATAGAATACACACACATGGTGATACAGCAAACTCAAATACACAGCAATTAATAATAATAATAATAATAATAATAATAATAATAATAATAATAATAATAATAATAATAATAATAATAATAATAATAATAATAATAATAAAGTTGGAAGGGACCTTGGTGGTCTTCTAGTCCAGCCCCCTGCTCAAGCAGGAGGACCTATACCAGGGGTAGGCAACCTTGGCTCTTTTATGACTGGTGGACTTCAACTCCCAGAATTCCTGAGCCAGCATGAGGGAACTATGGCCCCTTCATGACTCGTGGACTTCAACTCCCAGAATTCCTGAGCCAGCATGGGGGAACTATGGCCCCCTCATGACTCGTGGACTTCAACTCCCAGAATTCCTGAGCCAGCATGGGGGAACTATGGCCCCCTCATGACTGGTGGACTTCAACTCCCAGAATTCCTGAGCCAGCATGGGAGAACTATGGCCCCCTCATGACTGGTGGACTTCAACTCCCAGAATTCCTGAGCCAGCATGGCTCAGCATGGAAACCTCTCCCTTTCCCCTCAGCATGGCTGGCTCAGGAATTCTGGGAGTTGAAGTCCACGAGTCATAAAAGAGCCAAGGTTGCCTACCCCTGCCATTGACATTTGTCTTCACACTTACGACCGTTGCAGCATCAAACCTTGAGTTAAGGAGAAATTTCCTGAAAGTGAGAACAATTAACCAGTGGAACGGCTTGCCTCCAGAAGTCGTGGGTGCTCCATCGCTGGAGCTTTTTAAGAAGACATTGGACAGCCTTCTGCCTAAAATGGCATATAAGGTCTCCTGCTTGAGCAGCGGGTTGGACTAGAAGACCTCCAAGGTCCCTTCCAACTCTGTTATTCTATGTTCAATGGCTGTTGCTTCTTCCTGAAAAATGAGGGGAGGGGGAACGGGACGGGGGACCACCGGCAGCTGAGCTGGGGGGGGGCATGCTCCCTAGAGGCCGGAAATGAATTGCTGCATAGGTATGAGTGTTGATAGTTAGTCAATAGCTTCCCTTCATTTCAATTAAAAAAAGCAGAGTTCCCTGGATCTAAATGACCCCATAAAAATGAAAGGGGGGGGGTCTTTGCTGAAGTTCAGGTGGTCTTTGATCTCGGTGCATCACCTCCTCCTCGTCTTTTTTCCTTGACTTTTCCTGTTACCCGCTGGAAATCCGAGGTGCTCTTGACTCATTCACTCTCTGTGCGTTTCCGTGGGATCAGAGGCCCTGCCAGGACCAAAAGCTGAATTTAGAATTTGAGGGTCCCTCTGATCCTGCAGCCCAGTAGAGCAGTGGTGGGGAACCTATGGCAGGGGTGCCAGAGGCGGCACTCAGAGCCCTCTCTGTGGGCGCGCGCGCGATCGCCCCAGTCCTAGGCCTTCGGCTGGGTTTTATAAAACCTTTTCACTTTAGGCCTCCGCTGCCGTGTGCAAAAAAAAAAAAGGGTTCAATCAATCAGTCAATTTCAACTTCTCGCGGAAAAAAAAAGACTGGACAGCCATTTGTCCGAAATGGTATAGGGTTTCCTGCCTGAGCAGGGGGTTGGACTAGATGACCTTCAAGGTCCCTTCCAACTTTACTATTATTATTATTATTATTATTATTA
>NW_015390173.1:105213-107684 GCF_001527695.2 Protobothrops mucrosquamatus
TTCCTTCCTTCCTTCCTTCCTTCCTTCCTTCCTTCCTTCCTTCCTTCTTCCCTCCCTCCCTCCTCCAACACTGGAAGTTTTTAAGAAGAGACTGGGCAGCCATTTGTCTGAAATGGTATAGCCTGCCTGAGCAAGGGGTTGGACTAGATGACCTCCAAGGTCCCTTCCAACTGTGTTATTCTTTTTTTTTTCCTTTCTTCCTTCCTCCCTCCCTCCCTTCCTTCTCCAACACTGGAAGTTTTTAGGAAGAGACCGGACAGCCATTTGTCTGAGATGGTATAGGGTTTCCTGCCTGAGCAGGGGGTTGGACTAGATGACCTCCAAGGTCCCTTCCAACATTATTATTATTATTATTATAAGTGATGGAGGCAGGGAAGGCGCACCAGGACCGCCAAAGGGAACCTCTGGGGACCCAAGGCTGCATCTGGAGACCAAGCAGCCCAGCAGAAATGCAAGGTTAGGGAAAGTGACATTCTCCAGATGTTGCCAGGCAGGGCTGCAGCTGTGCCCAGGTGAGGAGACCGAGGAGGAGGGTCCCTGGCGGGACGTGTTCAATGGGCCAGCCTGCCTGTTTACCTAGCCTGAAAATCTCGCCTTGCCTCACCTGGGCCGGCCGAGCAGGGGTGCCGGGGCTGGGGAGCTCCAGCTGGCAAGCGCCTTGGACCCCCCCCCAGGGACGGAGCAGCTGGGGGGGAGAGGCTCTGCTCCCCCAGGACCCGGCTGTCTGCGGCCCTCGCCTGATTCTCTGCGACGGCCATCCTCCCTCCCCATCCCTGCAATGTCCTTGGTGGCTCCAAGTGGAGGGAGGAATGCTGGGGGGGGGAATGACAAGGGGGGGGGAATGACAGACCACCTGGTGTGCTGGAGGGGAAGGAAGAGAGGGAGGGAAGGAGGGAAGGAAGGGAGATGGATGGATGGATGGATGGATGGATGGATGGATGGATGAATGGATGGAAGGAAGGAAGGAAGGAAGGAAGGAAGATGGATGGGAGAGAGGGAGGGAGGGAGGGAGGAAGGAAGGAAAGAAGGAAGATGGATGGGAGGGAGGAAGGCAGGAAGGAAGGAAGATGGATGGATGGATGGAAGGAAGGAAGGAAGGAAGGAAGGAAGATGGAAGGAAGATGGATGGATGGATGAATAGATGAAAGGAAGGAAAGAAGGAGGGAAGGAAGGAGGGAAGGAAGGAAGATGGATGGATGGAAGGAAGGAAGATGGATGGATGGATGGAAGGAAGGAAGGAAGATGGAAGGAAGATGGATGGAAGATGGATGGATGGATGAATAGATGAAAGGAAGGAAAGAAGGAGGGAAGGAGGGAAGGAAGGAAGATGGCTGGATGGATGGAAGGAAGGAAGATGGATGGATGGATGGAAGGAAGGAAGGAAGGAAGGAAGGAAGGAAGGAAGGAAGGAAGGAAGGAAGGAAGATGGAAGGAAGATGGATGGAAGATGGATGGATGGATGAATAGATGAAAGGAAGGAAAGAAGGAGGGAAGGATGGAAGGAAGGAAGATGGATGGATGGAAGGAAGGAAGATGGATGGATGGATGGATGGGAGGAAGGAAGGAAGGAAGAAGGAAGGAAGATGGATGGAAAGGAGGGAGGGAGGGAGAGAGGAAGGAAGATGGATGGAAGGAAGGAAGATGGAAGGAAGATGGATGGATGGATGGATGGATAGATGAAAGGAAGGAAGGAAGGGAGGCGGGAAGGAGGGAAGGAGGGAAGGAAGGAAGGAAGATGGAATGAAGATGGATGGATGGATGGATGAATAGATGAAAGGAAGGAAGGAAGGAAGCAGGGAAGGAGGGAAGGAAGGAAGGAAGATGGAAGGAATGAAGGAACGAAGGGAAGAAGGAAGGAACATGGATGGAAGGGAGGGAGAGAGGAAGGAAGATAGATGGATGGAAGGAAGGAAGGAAGATGGAAGGAAGATGGATGGATGGATGGATGGATGGATGGACAGATGAAAGGAAGGAAGGAAGGCGGGAAGGAGGGAAGGAAGGAAGATGGATGGGAGGAAGGAAGGAAGGAAGGAAGGAGGGAAGAAAGAAGGGACTGGGGAAGAAAGGAAGGGAGGGAGAGAGGGAGGGAGGGGGAGGGACGGAGGGAAGATGCGGGGAAAGAAGGAAGAGATGGGAAGATGGATGGATAGAAGGAAAGAAGAAGGGAGGGAAGAAGAAGGAAGGGAGGAAGAGAATGAAGGAGGGGAGAGAGAAAGGAAAGGAAGGAAATAAGGAAGGGAGGGAGGGGATCGGAGGAATGAACGACGGAAGGAAAAAACCAACTTAGTTTCTTTGTATTCAGTGATAATGAGAATAACAACACAAATTCTTTATTTCTTTTGAAAATTTCCTGCTGTGATATTGGTAATTTTTCTGCTGATTTAATTTATTTTTTTTATATTACATCATTTTATAGATGGGTATTTAAAGTGATAAATTTGCTTCTGAGCATTCCGAAAAACAGATAGCCA
>NW_015390173.1:109722-111546 GCF_001527695.2 Protobothrops mucrosquamatus
AATAATAATAATAATAATAATAATAATAATAATAATAATAATAATAATAATAATAATAATAATAATAAAGTTGGAAGGGACCTTGGAGGTCATCTAGTACAACCCCCTGCTCAGGCAGGAAACCCTACACCATTTCGGACAAATGGCTGTCCAGTCTCTTCTTAAAAACTTCCAGTCTTGGAGCATTCACCGCTTCTGGAGGCAGGTGGTTCCACTGGTTAATTGTTCTCACTGTCAGGAAGTTCCTCCTTAGTTCTAGGTTGCTTCTCTCCTTGATCAGTTTCCACCCATTGCTTCTCGTCCTGCCTTCAGGCACCTTGGAGAATAGGAGAACCTATGCCTGTAATGGCATAGGTTCTCCTGCTTGCGCAGGGGGTTGGACTAGATGACCTCCAAGGTCCCTTCCAACTGTGTTATTGGATTCCGTTCCGTTCCATTCCGTCCCATAATTCTATTCCTCTTCCTCTTAACAAAGTTTGCAGACTTAGCGGTTGGGGGGGGTCACCACACATCCACACCCACACGCTGATGTCCATCAATGCCGCCAGTCCCCACAGAGTGGGGGATGGCTAGAAGGACCAAGTGCGCCGTAGACCCCCCAAAGGGTTAACTTATATTTTGAAACGGAACGTAATTTCAGCATTTTTTTTTTCTCGTTTTACAAATTTTATTAATTTTTCAAATAAACATATGGACAAATAATACAAATATGAGTTGAGTGTTTAAAAGTGTTTGGGGAATAATAGATAGATAGGGAACACGGTGGGAGGGGAAGAGAAAATTCTCTCTCTCTCTCTCTCGTGAAAAATAATTGACTTTTATGTAAGCAGTAAAGTTTTTATACGCGCGATAATTTACTGGGAAGTTGATAGCCGTTCATTCGTACTCATTTACATTTTACCTTCCAGAACTGACCAGTTTATAATAATCATAAAAGAGAAGCCGTTTGGATAGTCATTAAAAAAAAAATGCCTCTGAGCAGTTGGATTGTTTTTCATGCAAAACTGCGATTTCCTTCGCGTCGTATTTTTTTTTTTACCGTGAGCTATTTTTAATTCTTTTCTCTAGGTTCTGCCTTTATGTGTGGGGTTACAGGGCCCATCGTCCTCTAGCAGGGCAGCATGAACCCTTTAAAAAAAAGGGTCAGGGTTTTAACCACAGGGGGTGGGAGGAACGTTCGTGGTTTTTCTACTCCGCCTGCAGAAGCCCCTGAATTCAGGGAGTCCCCGAGTTAACAGCCATGCTTTTAATGCCCATTCCAAGTTACAATGGTCCTGAAAAAAATGTGCACTTACAAGCTCACCTATCCAGCCAGGTAACATCATTAGTGCTAGAAAGGAAAAGGGGGGGGGGTTGCTGTCTGCAAGGAAACTACATGTATATAAACAGGGAGCAAAACCCCAATCCCTTCTAGCACTGATGATGTCACCTAGTTGGGTCATGAAATGTCTGCAAGGAAACCACGAAAGTCAGAGAGCACCAAGGAGGGAGGAAGGAAGGAAGGAAGGAGGGAAGGAGGGAAGGGAGGGGGGAAGATGGGAGGGAGGGAAGTTGGAAAGGAAGAAGGAAGGGAGGAAGATTACTGATTATGTTACCTAGTGGGGTCATGAAACATCTGCAAGAAGGCAACCACGCTCAGAGATCACCAAGGACCCGACAATCCTCCTCCTCCTCCTCTCCACAAGCTCCACTCCCTTCTACCACTGATGATGTTCCCTAGTTGGGTAATGAAATGTCTGCAAGAAAACCACCAAGCTCAGGGCGCATCAAGGACCCAACAGTCCTCCCTCTCTCCTCCTCCTCCTCTTCCTCCTCCTCCTCCTC
>NW_015390174.1:0-2009 GCF_001527695.2 Protobothrops mucrosquamatus
TTACATCATTGTTCTTCTGAGGATAATTTGGCAGACATGATGACTAAACCATTGGGTGGTGTTCACTATGGAAAATGTATTGAGTCAATAGGTCTGATGTCTCTTCCTGTCATGAAGGGAGGAGTGTTGGAATATTCATGAGCAGGAAGAGTCATGTGGTAACTCAGTCAGCCAATGTGAAGAAAGTGCTACTGAGTCTTTGCAAAAAAGGTATTGAGTTAGGAGCTGAACTTTTATTCAGTCTCGGGTCTGTCTCTGTGTCTCTCTGTAAGAAGTCTTCATTGTGCTATGTTGCTGTAAAGAAGAATGTATGGTATTGTAAATAATTTTATATGAATATAAAGAGTTTATTTGAATCAGCTAAATGCAGTCAACTGTGAGAGCTTCTGATTTATTTTTACCAACAGAGAAAATTAAAATTCTCTAACAAGATCCGACAAACTTGATAGTCAATTAACGTGAAAGCTCACTAAAAACAGACTCTTGGTTCAACAACAATAGATCGCTATTGACCTATTGAGATGGTCTAGCCTGGAAGGGCTCTAAACTGTACCTTCCAGCCTCTCTCAGAGTTCAAGCCCTCCAATGTAGCCATGATTTAAAGCAAGCTGGTCATTTTGGATTTTTAAAAACATTGCATTTGGTGCTGCGGCAGTTTTGGTGGCCAGGCATGAAAAAGGACATTATGTACAAAGCTGTGCTACCTGTGCCACTATGAAAAAGTGTCCTGGCAAGCCTTCTGATCTGTTACAAGAAGTGACAGATCTTTCCCAGCCTTGGGAGGAAATAGCCATGGACTTTATTGTAGAATTGCCAGAAAGCAGGGGGAGCACGGTGATCTGGACTGTCATTGATCTTTTCTCAAAGCAAGCTCACTTCATCGCTTGTTCAGGACTTCCATCTGCCCAAAAGCTAGCCAGGTTGTTTTTAAAACACATCTATCGACTCCATGGTGCACTGAAACAGATTATATCAGATAGAGGCAGTGCTGGGATTCAGCCAGTTCGCACCAGTTTGGCAGAACCGGTAGCTAATTTTTTTTTAGTTTGGAGAGCCAGCTTGAGGAGGCCTCCCAGGCCTAGAACGGCCCACCGGAAGTGTGTGGATGCCACTTCCAGAAGTCCGTTCTAGGCCTCAGAGGCCTGGAGGAGGCCTCCCAGGCCTAGAACGGGCCCCTGGAAGTGCGTGGATGCCACTTCTGGAAGTCTGTTCTAGGCTTTGGACACCCAGGCCTGCATCCACTCAGACAACCGGTTGTTCAGGTATTTGAATCCCACCACTGGATAGAGGGGTTCAATTTACTGAAAAATTCTGGAGGGAGTTTGTGAAACTCATTGGATCCCTCCAGGGGCTTTCATCTGCTTTTCATCCGAGTATGAATGGATCAGCTGAACATTTGAACACAATGGTGGAACAATACCTTAGATGTTATGTTAATTACCAACAGACTAATTGGGCGGACCTCTTGCCTTTCGCCAAGGTGGCGTACAACACTGTACACAGTAGCACTGGACTTATGCCATTTAAAGTAGCTACTGGTCGGGATTTTTTCCCTATGCTCAAATACCCCCAGGAACCTCCTGCTTCGCAAACCTTAGATCAGTGGGTGACCTCTTTGCAAGAGGTTTGGGCCAATGTGAAAAAAGTTCTAACCCATTCTGCAAAGACATACAAGGAACAGGCTGATAAAAAGCGATCTCCACAGAAGCCATTTCATGTGGGGGAGAAGGTTTATCTTTCCACAAAGTATCTAAGATTAAAATTACTGAGTAAAAAATTGGGACCTAAGTTCCTTGACCCTTTTCCCATAGAGAGGTTCCTGATGGAGCTTGGGCCATATCCGGAGGATCTAGTCCACGACTCGGCGGAAAATCAGGCGGCGGCCTGGGAGACAACTGCCGCCGCAGCATTGGACCGAGTCGTGCCCTTGCGGCCTCTGACCCGACGTGGATCTCGACCATCCCCTTGGTTTACCGAGGGGCTGAGAGAGATGAAACGTCGGAAAAGAC